>NW_024879788.1:0-72518 GCF_900700415.2 Clupea harengus | reverse complement strand
GATAGCGGCTAAGCTAGGGTGACCAGACGTCCTCTTTTACCCGGGCGGACAAGTCCTCTTTTACCCGGACAAAAAAGAGGACGTAAACCTAGCATCAATGTCCAAGTGTGTTATAATAGGGTGACCAGATTTGAGTTTGTGAAAAAGAGGACACTTCGTCGCAGGGGAGAAGGCAGGGTAGGCTAGTGTATAGCATGCTGGACCCCGCACCCTCCCCCAGCGACGAAGTCCTCTTTTTTACAAACTCAAATCTGGTCACCCTAAAGCCTAGCAAAACCTATTGAAATGTGCTTTCCTCGAGTATGACAAACTAGCAAGTCAACAACTTTGATAACACAGTCAAACATCAAGCAAGAGACAGTACAAACTACTTACTAATCCAGCAGAAAGATGGCTAGTTGTGAATCGAACTTATATCCAAATGTGTCTTTCAGCTCTCTCAAACGAGTAAAAGCTGTTCCGATTGTGACCCTAGTCCGATCTCTTGCTCTGTCGGCCTCTCTTTTTCTCTTCTTTGCTTCATCAGACATCGTCTTCTTCTGTTTCTTTGGTGCGTTCTCCATGATGAATACTGATGAGACTTCGCTTGCTTCTCCCTTATACTGTAGCTGCGAGCGTGGACTGGCACTATATGACATTGCGTAATCACTGCCAGAAAGCAGGTCGAAGTACATCCGCCCCAGATCGGGCGGCCCCAGAATCCTACATAGCGGAGTTATTTCCCCACAGACCCCTGATGGCAATGGCGGAGGCGCAAATCGCCATATTAAAAGTCATTGTAGCGGCACAATTTTTTTCAATATGTTATTTTAAGGTACAATTGTTGCATACTGTTACTTTAAAGCGGAGATATTAAATAATCTTGAATGAAAGATGGTCAGTTCCTGTATAAGTTCCAGTGGTAGACAGCTGTGGAGTGTATTTCTTGCCCGCAAGCTGGTAATTCTGACGTGACGTGAAAACTATGAAAGCCAATTACCGTAAATATTGTAAGGTTCAGTCTTCAAGTCTGACATGTAGACTGAACATTTAGCATTTACATTTAACATTTACATTTGGCATTTACATTTAAAACTTATATTTAACATTTATATATAACATCGAACATTTACGTTTATATTTAACATTTACATTTAGATGAAACATTTATATTATTCAACAACTTTGTGTTACTGCCAAACATTATCCTTGGAAAAGTTATTGCATGAATTTACATCTCTCAAAATGTTTGAAAAAGTGACATTTGAATATTGTCGTGCTTTTTTTCCCATATGATAATGCTAAATGTATCAAAACTGAGCAGGATTTTAGAATGTGTGACATTTTACAAACGGCGCCCCATACGGATGAGACTAAGACGACTGGCAACAAGAGTGTGAGAGGGGGAGGTGTGTGGTAGTAGTCACTATATTCTTAAAATCGTGGATTCAATGGATTTAATTTGATCGACTAAAGCACCGCTTGCAAGGTAGTAAGCGATTCAATCTTTTCCCTTTCCCATCAGCTTGTTGTAAATCTGTGGCAAGGTCACATACACAATCTTCAACGATGTTTCTGCTCAGGCTCACATTTGAAAATGCTTGCCTTTAATCAGGGCACACGATGTCGCAAACTTTTATCATGCAGTTCTTGACCAATTCTCCTTCGATGAAGGGTCGGGCTGCTTTAGCGATCTCCGCTACTACAATAAAGCTTGCCTTCACAGCAGCCTCACTTTGTGATTTGGCTTTTACGGACACCGTCTGCTGTGACACCAGCCTTCTTTTGAACTCATCTACCTTTGGAGCTTCGGTTTTATGTCCAGATGTTTGAACTTGTCTTGGTGTTTCGTTTCATAGTGCCGTCTTAAATTATATTCTTTCATTACAGCCACATTGGCTCCGCAAACAAGACGTACAGGTTTGCCCTTTACATCGGTAAACATATATTCTGCCTCCCACCTCTCTTGAAACCCCGTTTTCAAAGTCTGCCTTTCGTTTGGCATTTTTTGGAGGGGAGAGACAGGCCGCAAGCTAAACTTTCGGGTGATGAGGCTCCAGACAGTGGGGCAAGGGCTTGCGCTTGCTGGCCTGATATTGGCGTAGGCTACCAACGCGGTGGCAGTGCATTGTGGGTCTTGCAGTATAAGTGGTGAGTGTGACATACCGGCGGCTGCGGCAGGCCAGCTCTGATAGACATTAGATACAGTATATTATGTGGCAAGCCAAATAAAATGACACCGTGGCCCATTCAGATCAATGGAAAATTTTGCAACATTCAGAGAAGCCGGCGGCCCAGATAAAATCACTTGGCGGGCCGGATCTGGCCCGCGGGCCTTGAGTTTGACACATGTGCTTTAAACGTACTGTCTTCCTCTGCACATTTACAAAATGAGTGACAGCATCTCTAAACTCTGTTTTTGCCATAGACCCAATTCGGTGATCATCCTCTAATTTATTTCTGGCTGACAATCGAAGGGCTTCCATTATGGCCTTCCTCATCATATGTCTAACCATTAAATTACTCTCTGGGTCTGTCTCCATCCTCATTCGCCAGTCTGCCTCCACCCTTTCCACAAACACAGCAGGATTTTCATCTGCTCCAATCTTATTTACAGACATACTAGCCAAAGAGAAGGCATTAGGGTATGCGTCCCTTAAGCACCTCCACACCTGATTCCTATAAGTATCAAATGCCAACTCATCTGCCAGTGAATTACCCATTAGCCTTCCAAGTGCCACTTTATTAAGAAGGGCAGTGGTGGTCTCCTTAGTAAGGATACGACTCAACAACGCTTTTACATCTCCAACGGCTAACCTCTTTCCTTCCATCTCTGATTCCAGTTTCCCAATCCAAATTCCAGCTCCTTCTTGCAGAATAGGAAGCCTGGATATCAATCCTTCTAAGTCCGTATGGCCCCACGGTTGGTAATGCGTTACATTACCTTTATGGAGTAGAGGCATCATCACCTCTACCTCTGTAACTGGTGCCTGTATTCCTTCTCTCTCTCTTTCTCTCTCCTCATTCCTTATCAAAACATGTTCCAAACGGTTGATTTTATCCTTCATTTTCCTTATCTCCTTAGTCTCTCTCCCTACTTCCTTCAAAACCTCCTTCTTAGAAAATACAGTGAATGGGCATTGTTCTCTAATCACCAATTCATCCCAGTCCTCAGAGTCACTGCCCTCTCTGTACCTTGTCACACTCTCTTCCTGTTCCTCTCTCTGTGTAACCACCTTTTTAAATGGATTCTGTGAAGACCTCCACCCCCATTCCTTTGACATTACTGGGGCCATTTTCTTTGCCTGTGCTAAGCCATCCTCCTCTTCTTCCTCATTCTCCTCAACTTCTTCCCGATTTCTATCTATCCTTCCACTTAACACCCCAGAATCCACTGTGAATTGCACCATTTGTGAGCGTTGTGGCACATCACGTGTTTTACTCAAGTCCTCCTCATCCTTAGCTAAACAACCCTTCACCTCATTGCCCAAAATCTTTATATGTCGTAACCGCCTTTCGACTGTCTGGCACAATTTACTTCCCATCTGTTTAGCCTCTGTTCTTAACTTCTTAGCACTCATGTCTGATTCTGATGCTAAGTCATTATACAGTTGGAAAAGAGCCTGAGCCTTCAGATGGCCTGCTACCGCCTCCAACACCAGCGTATTCATAAGATTATAATTATCTTCCCTTCTGCGCCAGAAGGTGTCTTCCTCAGCCATTCTAGCATTTAAGTCCGATGTAACTCTCCCCCATCTCTCTCTCTCTCTCTGTGTCATCTCTATACTTCCTCCTAGGTCTTTTTCCAACTCCATATCACCACATCCCATTGACCTCTATTTCCATTCTCCTTTCTTCCTCAAAATTCAATCTTCTTTTCAACTGCTCTTGATCCTTACTTGCATAACAAGCATGAGCCTGGTTCAGTCATTCCACCACTGTTATCTCTTGTGCTCTTTGTATAAGACCCAGCAGAAGACACAGATGACCTTTCTTCATTACCCCTCTTATCACTACCATCACAAGCCTTTTTCATGAGGGAACCACGAGGAGACACAGGGGGCCTGCTTACAACTTCAACACCCTTTCTTTGATCAACAGTACCCCCTGATAGGGGACCAGTAAAAGACAAAGGGGGCCTTGCTTCAAAATGAACATTCCCAGAGTCCTGTTGTTCTGAGTCAGACAGAGCCTCCAAGGGCCTTTGTTCTAAAACAGCTGTCCCCACAGACCTCTCTTCTAATCCTATTTCAATGTTAATTAACCTTTTCGCTATCTCCTCCACCTTTTGCCATCTCTCCACCTCGTCTGGAATGTCTGCTTTTCCAATAAATCCTCCCTCGAACGTCACCACAGGGAACTGTCCCAAGGTAGGCAGCTGGGGATACAACGGTATTCCTCTCCCCCCTATCTCATTGCTTGTAGCATAAGGTGGGGGAGGAACCGACCCCCCCTCAACATCATTTTCTTTCTCAGTCTTATTCACACCCCGTCTCACATCAAAGCCCTGATTGCTCGCTCTCTGTTTAGCCAGTTTCATGAATGCACACAACATTTTTAATTCCTGTTGCCTCTTATTCTCCCTCTTAACACTCTTATCTTGTATTTTGTAGTCTAAAATGTTTCCTTCCATCTGAGTTAAGAGTTTAGGGTCACACGACCCCTGTTTCGGCCAAGAAACACTATGATCCTTTGTCCATTTAGACCATTTGTTGCATCACCATCTGTGAATCCAACGAATACCATCTAATAATTGCCTCTACAGGCGTAACTTACATTTACATTAAGCAGACCCTTTCTTTGTAACTGATTCCCCTCTAATCAAATCCATCCTAAAATTACTAAATCGCAACCTGAAAAGCAAGATAACCTCCCTTCAAAGCAGGGACTTACAAAAGATAGGAGTCCTTGAAGTCACGTCCCACGTGGTTCCTGAAACAGAGGACAATACCAAAACACAGCCACGTGGACAACACAACAATGCAACTGCAGCCGCCTCACCAATGTTATAATATTTCTCGAAATACAAACTTAAACCTACTTTTCGTTTATAATTATATATAGTTACCAAATCCCTTTATCCAACTACAATTATCCACAGTATTATGACTTAATTCAAACCTTCAGCCACCAATTCAAAACTAATCTTTAAAGTTTTACTTAAACCACGTGTTTGAACAATGGAACCAATTCACCCAGCACAACTACAGCCAACTCAGCTAAACAGTTTAAAAGTGTTTAGATCAACACCTATTTCAATGCGTATAACCGAAACCAGTATTCCTGTATTTATTAATTACAGCACAATCACAAAAGAATGTATCTTGCGCTAATACCACAATTTCCAGTTTCGTTCGTTTTAAGAACAGCGGAGCCAACAATTCCTCTATTACAGTAAAACAAACTAGTCTGGGTTGTATTATATGTTTTCAATACTGATTACAACGCGATTTTTTAAAATCACTTTATCTGGTAGATCCAACAAAACATTCCAGCCAAAGTGGACAAAAACCACGCAGTGTCCGTATATGGTCAAATAATCTAATAGCAAGTTAACCAAACTTGACTCCCGTTTCAACCACAGTAAGCTTATTCAGTTAACTGCAACATAAGGCGCTGTGATATTTATACGATCACCAGATAAACTTTCCCCACGACTTGTTCAAACTTAACTGCAACTTAAAACTTCACGAATTAATTCCCCCACTTTCACACGACTGGAGCATTTATCCTATTATGCCTTTATTAACCACTGATATTAATGAGAACTTTAATGTATTGTCTACAGTGGCTTTATGCAATCATTCACACAGGTCTCTCACACACTACTTTCTCTTTTCCAGAATCACTTTACAATCACCCGATTGTCACGCTTAAAAACCAAAACGCGTGTTTTGAATCGTATACCGATACAAAAATCTCTACCGAGAGATATATGACTCACCTTGAGCCGTGCACTATTTCCTTTTTATCCGTCTTTACCTTATGTTATCTTAAAAATGGTAGCGAACCATACAGACTATTCCTTACTAAAACACTCTCATCTACTGGCCACCGCGACGGGGCGCTTCGTTTTTGCAAAGACTAACACACCACAGCTCAGCCCTGACTCAATCCAACATCCACTAATTTAAGCTAAATGTGCTTACCTTTGTTTAAATGAGGCCTTGGATAGGTTGAGGTCAGATCTGAACCTGGTGGGCTCCCGTCGAGGTCAACCAAATATGTGGCGTCCGATCACAATTACCGAGAGATACCAGAAAATGTCGAAGTGGAATCAGCCGATGTAGAGTATTTCAGTAAGGTTTTTTGTAGATGCTAAACAACAATATGAGAATGAATTCGAAGACGCTCTGACCAAAATATCTCCCGCTTGGCCACTAAACTTAACATGACACTCCCACTAAAGCCTCGACTGGCTGACTGTTCAACCAATGAAACCTATGACCTCCCCGTTGACTCCACCAATCAGAAACCTATCATAGTACCTCGAAGACCCACCCCTTATTTATCGTAAGACAAAGCAGATTCGTCTCCTTCATTCAAATAATACCCCTCATTCCTTTACTTTATACTGAATCAAATACACCCATACAAAACCTACTTATTTACTACTAACATTCCTACACCAACACACCTTGAGCTGCCCAAACACTGTGTAGCTAGCTAGGTCAATTAGCTCGCCTAAGATACTGTAATTTAAGCTAACCAATTACCTCATTTCCCCCTAAACCCATCGATTGTGTATGTTTGTGATGTGTAACATATACAGTGATGGGCAAGCTACTTGTTATGTGTAGTGAGCTAAGCTACAAGCTACTCTACAATAAATTCAGCTTCACTACACAGAAGCTACCACTCATAAAAATGTAGCAAGCTAAGTTACAAAAACCTATCAAAAGTAGCTTGATACATTAGTAGCTACTTTCAGTTAAACAAACTGCATGCCAAGTCAATGCAATTTTAGTGATCAACACAACTGTCAGTCAGATAAAGGCTAAAATATGTTTAGATAGGTAACATTTGTGCGCGAATACAAAGTTCTGATATTTTGCCCACGAATACAAAGTTTTAATATTTTGCTGTTATCTAGTCAGAGTGGCCGCGCAGGCACTGTGTGAGTGGAGATGAGACGATGACAGCCCTCGCTGTACTCAGCTCTCATGAGATCGGTTGTAACGTGAACTGCAGAACGGGATATGTGAGATGCTTTTTCAGTGCTTTGTCAACACAATAATCCACCAAATGACAAAAAACATCAGAAATGTCCAGGAGAGATTAGCTTTCGAGGACGCTACTGCGCTACTTGATCAATAAAAGAGCTTAGCTACTGAAAAGTTACTTGGTTTTGTAAATAGAGACGTTACCGCCAAGCTACTGACAAATGTAGTTAAGCTAGTAGCGTCGCTACAAGTAGCGACGCTATTGCCCATCACTGTACATATATCCTTTATCAGTCATTCAAGTTATTTACGTTTATTTACCGCTAGAGATTGCACCGGCACAAGTGTAATACAATTGCTAGCTAGCTAGCTAGGTAAATTAGCTTGCGTAAGATACTGTGAGAGTGCTAGCTTGAGCTAAGCAACACACCATATGCTACCTTGAGCTTCCCAAACACTGTATAGCTAGCTAGGTCAATTAGCTCGCCTAAGATACTGTAATTTAAGCTAACCAATTACCTCATTCCCCCCAAAACCCATCGATTGTGTGTGTTTGTGATGTGTAACATATATCCTTTATCAGTCATTCAAGTTATTTACGTTTATTTACCGCTAGCGTATACACCGACACAAGTGTAATTCAATCGCTATTAATGACCTTTAAACGTCAGGCAATCGACATGGTTCCTAAAGATTAAATCAAAGGTCCTTGTCCATTTCTGTTCAGGACATGTGACAAGTTTTATCCAACCAGAGACCGGAGTAAAGTGACGAGTTCCGGTTTCAATACGGATCCTTTAGGAAATATGTTATCTCTGCCGACAACGTCTTCTCTAAACTGGCAAGCTAGGAACAGCCTCTGTTCAATGATTGGCTCAGGGGGTGGGATGCGCCTTCCAGGCAGCTGCTGGCTTGGAAGTCGACGTTGAGGGCAATACACCATTAAGCCCCATTTATCACGCGTGCAATGCATGTCAGCGAATATGTTCTCAATAGTATGTTTCAAGTATATGTTTCAAGTATAGGCTACAGCCGAAACCTCGTTCTGTTTTGATCAATAGTAATCGAGTTGATCAGCGTGTCTTCTTGTCTGATCAATACGCAACTGTGAGGTGCGCGAATGGACATAGCGGCCAGCTGCCAATCACTCAATTTGCGTATGCATCCTGACTTCATCAGTCGGCGTTGATTTTGAGCATAACATTCCATTTTCAGTATTCATGCCTTTCAATGTATTAAAATATCTGCTATGTTGAGGACCTACACAGGTGTAGGCTATTATTTGATTTGTCTACCCGTTTGAACGAGTAGCCTACCAGTAGACAGCGGGGCCTCGGGAGAGGTAGACAACCGGGTCCGTGTACTTTGCAGCCAACGGATTTTCGTTTTGAAATGAGAAAACCAAAATCGGAAAACGAGCTGTTTCCCAATTACATTTTAGAAATAGGAAAACAAAGAACGGAAAACAACCCATTTTCCGACTTTTGTTTTGATAATAGAAAAACTGAAAACGAAAAAACGACCCGTTATCTGATTGTCTTTGATGTGCTTAAACATGGAAATCGGGAATTAAATGACTGTGTGAAAAACTTCTTTCTCAATTTTGCGTAGATTGTTGTGTTGTGACCCGGACGCTATCGTAAGTAGTAGACTATGCCTCTGGCCTCATACCCGGCAGTCAGGAGCAGTAGTTGGAGGTGTATTTTATTTGGAGCAATAATTTGGAGTCAGACATCCATGAAACACACGTAAACAAAATGTCTTTGCACGAATATGCAGGTTTTATTGCAGAAAACAGAATAAATGGAATGTCGAGTATGAAGTAAACAGTCTAAAGCTATGCTCCAGATTGCGCAATTCAATTCAATTCAATTCAATTCAACTTTATTTCGCCATGTATACAGATACTAGGAATTTTTTTTGGTATTCTCCATGCAGGCTATAGCATCACAAATAGAACAACAAGACAACACAGAACAACAATACAAGGACAGATAGTACCAGTATGAGCAATAATAAATAATAATAAATAAGAATGGAGGTAGTGCAACAATAATAATGTTAAATAAAGTTAAATAAAGTGCGATAAAGTTCGTGTGTGAGAGCTATTTAGGAGGGCTATTGCTTGGGGGAAAAAATTGTTGAGGTGACGTGATGTTTTGGTCATGATGGCCCTGTATCGCTGTCCAGAGGGGAGACGGTTAAAGAGACTGTTGGCAGGATGTGAGGGGTCTGCCATGATCTTCATTACTTTCCTGAGGGATCTGGAGCTGTGAAGGTCCTTGATGGAGGGAAGGGGGCAGCCGATGATGCGCTCTGCTGCCCGTACGACTCTTTGGAGCCTGGCCTTAGAGCGGGCAGAGGCAGAGTCATACCAGACCGAGTGAGAGGATGTAAGCACACTCTCAATGATAGCCCTGTAAAACTGCACCATGATGGGGGGGCTGAGCACTGAGCATGAGGTTCGGAGGCTCTTCAAAGGTCAGAAGACCAGGAAGGCGTGTGGGCCGGACATGGTGTCACCTGCTACCCTCAAGCACTGTGCCAGCGAGCTGGCTCCAGTGTTTACGGACATTTTTAATCAGTCTCTTAATTTATGCCGTGTCCCTGTATGCTTCAAATCTGCTGTCATCATTCCAGTGCCGAAAAAGCCCAAGATCACCTGCCTAAATGATTACAGACAAAGTATTTGAACGCTTGGTCCTCTCCTATCTCAAAGCATCCACTGACCACCTCATGGACCCCCTCCAATTTGCATACAGACCCAACCGCTCAGTAGACGATGCAATCAACATAGCCCTTCACTATATTCTACAACACCTGGACAATCGGAACACCTATGCAAGGGTCCTGTTTGTGGATTATAGTTCTGCCTTTAACACCATCATTCCCGACCTCCTCCATAGCAAACTGACCCATCTGAACATCCACCCCCTTACCTGCTTATGGATTACAGATTTTCTCACCAACAGGAGACAGTATGTCAGGCTGGGCCCGCATCTGTCACAGCCCCGCACAGTTAACACCGGTGCCCCCCAGGGTTGTGTGCTGTCCCCCCTGCTCTTCTCCCTGTACACCAAAGACTGCTCCTCTGGTGACCCGTCTGTCAAGACCATCAAGTATGCAGACGACACCACCATGATAGGTCTCATCAGTATGCAGACGACACCACCATGATAGGTCTCATCAGCAACAACAATGCGGAGCTCGCTGGCACAGTGCTTGAGGGTAGCAGGTGACACCAATCCCTCACAAACTGGGTTATGCGCATGCGTATAACCTATTTAGTCTTGCTGATCTGACATAACATGCAGTGAAAAAGCACGAAGGGGAGGCAAACAGTACCTCTGCCTCAATGAAGGGGGCATGCGAGAGCCCACCGGTTGGGTTTATGCTGGTTCTGCCGTTGTTCTTCTTCTACATCCTGAATGTGACTGTCAAACTCGTGGGAGCAACTTCCGGATCACAACACAAAAATATACGCAAAATTGTCGATTTCCATGTTTAAGCACATCAAAGAAAATCAGATAACGGGTCGTTTTTTCGTTTTCAGTTTTCTATTATCAAAACAAAAAACGGAAAATGGGTGGTTTCCCGTTTTTTGTTTTCCTATTTCCAAATGGTAATTGGGAAACAGTTCGTTTCCCGATTTTGGTTTTCTCATTTCAAAACGAAAATCCGTTGGCCGCAAAGTACACGGACCCAACCGCATTGGTTTATCAATGAAAGCTCAGCTCGTTCTGAGGAGAGCGGATAGATTTGTGTTGCATCTCGAATATAATAATATTAATATTATCATTGATAAACCGGTGCGGTTGCAAACTGTCGTTCCGCTGCGAGGGCCAGCCTGACGTGCATGAATACACCTGTACAAATGCAAATTCAATTTCCACTCAAAAAGCTGACAAAAGTTTGATTAACGATTTCCAACGCAGCCTCCATTGGTGGGCCAATAGATTTTAAACACACTATTAAACATATTTGTGGACAGTTTTAATAATAAAAACAAAAAGAATGGTATGTAGGTTTGTATAATAAAAATGAATAGTAATAATAGATCAACTTGAATTTCATAATTTGTGTGTTCCATTTCTGACCACCGGTTAATTCTAGATTCTATTGATATACATTTCAGTAGTTTGCATATATATATGTAAAGAGGTAAACCTTGATAATCTTTGAACCATACATGATAGCACTATGGGGCTTGGACTATTGTCAATCTATTAGCCTATCTATTTTAATCTAAAGTGGAAGCAAAATTATTTCCTCAAGCATAACCTCCATTATTTATGAAATGGTAAAAAAAATGCATAGATGTCTGCATAGATGTCTGCTAATAAGGTGACATGGTTTTTTGAGCACCGAAGACCCATTTTGACCCAGGAAAAACCCTGGTTATGTGTGTGTACAGGAATAAATACGCAAAACATCAGTTCGTAGTCGTTTTATTGAAGAATAAGAACACAACGCAAAAGGACCTGTTACACAAGCACACTATTTACCTACCAAGCTGGCTAAAATACTTGAATGCTCTATCCCCACCCTTTCAACTACTAATTTTGTATGTATGATGTACTGTATGTACTATATTATGTATTTTTGTATGTATTGCATATATTTACCACGGATATGCGGTGTACATTTACCCCCCTAGCATGCTCATCATGATACATGTATGATTATTTCTGTTATGTTCCTGATTGTTTTCTCTCCCCTCTGCCACCCCCCCCCCCCTCTGCCACCCCCCCCCCCCCCCCCTTTCTATCTCTACCCGGCTGGCCCCAAGCAGATGCCCCCCCCCCCCCCCCCCCCCCCCCTTATATGCCACAGATCTGTTTAAGGTTTCTTCCTGATTAACAGGGAGTTTTTCCTTGCCCCTGTCGCCATTGTGCTTGCTCTAAGGGGGTTCAGGCCCTGGGCTCTGTAAAGCGCCTTGAGACAATTTTAATTTTTTGACCCTATATAAAGAGAATTTTATGAATGAATGAATGTATTTTATAAAAGTAAGTTTTAAAGAAGTTGCCAAGCGGTTCAAGCTGTAATACATGCAAACACTGGTTAGAAGAAAAAGTAACCCAATGAAAGAGCAACAACAATCATAATAACATGCTTGACAGAAAAGTTCTGTGACAGGGAAGTGATGACAGGAGCGTGCTCTGACAGGAAAGTGATGAAAGGAAAGAGCTTTATCAGGGAAGTGATGACAGTAGAGGGCTTTGCTTCCTTTAACTTTGCAAGCTTTTCTTTCATAACCAACATCAGATTGTTTATGCCTTTTGTCTTCAGCAGGTCATCTCCAGTGATCTGACCCAGTGCTGTTGTCATCTCCTCCATCACCTTCATCACAGGCTCCAGCAGGATCTGGCGTCGGGTCTGCACCTCTGCCACCTTCCCCACTCCACTCAGCAGCCCCAGCTGATGGACAGTTTTACTCATCTTATGCTGAAAATCAGCAAAAACCCTCGACTTCATAGACACACTCTGGAGTTTGTCCTCCGTCTCACGAATATTAGAGTCAACCTGTTTGATTTGGTCTTCATTGCGATCGATCTCGGTTTGGTACTCATACGCTTTGGCAGAGTATAATTTCACCTGAGATTCACAGTTCTGTATCTTCTTCTTAGCGCAGTCTACTGCTTCAGAGGCTTCGTTGATGTCTTGTTGAGCATCCATAACTGAAAATCAGTAAAGTGCATTTAAATCAGTACTAACAGCAAATATTGCTATTTGTATCTACATTGTATAGATGATTTACTCACCACAATTCCTGCCCCCCACAACTTTGTCGACTACATCAAACGCAGTATTCCGCATGTTCCGTGCCGCTTGTCTCCTCTGCCTTTCCTTATCCAGGGTGCCTTTTTCTAATTCCAGGTTTCTCTTCTCTTTCATTAGAACTTCATTGCAACTCTTTAAAGAGGTTCTGTTTGACCCCAGCTGTATGTTTAATTTTTGTAACTCGCTCGCTTTCTGCTTTCTCTGACTCACTAAATGACTATGCTCTGCAGTGAGTCTCTCAGTCTCCTTACGCAGGCGTTTAAGCTCTTTTTTGGCTACCAGCTCTGACCTTTCCATCTGCTGCTTCATGTTTTCAATCTCACGTCTAATATCATGAAAGGTCTGGCATCCAGGAAGGACAATGTCTGCACTGACACTGAGGAGCATGTCTGCGACGTTGTTGAAGGAATCGAGCCCACTCTTCAGGGGTTCTATCACAGCCTGGGCCAGTTCCCTCGACTCCAAGTCATCTCCAGATCTGTGGGTGCGAAGAAGAAAAGGGTTAAGGTCAATTAGAAACTGAACAGGCAGACCTCAGATAAGCTAAATGGAGCTCGCTGCTACATGATAATGGCATATTTCCTACAGGTCAGCTAGTCACATCCTTTCAGTCTTTTTATTTCAGAACTAACTTTAACAAACCTGAAGGACACAAGTCTGATCAGTGTTAAACATCACTTACATTCACAATTTGTATTTAATTGTTCAGTTCGCTGTGGGTACAGAAAAGAACTAGCCCCTAAACTGTCATTCTTTCACAGTAAGTAAGGTCAATGCCAATGTCCTATAGTATGGTGGATTACTAATATCCTGCTTTTCCCTAACAACATACAGTACAATGTTTCCCCCTAACTGTACAACCATTGTACGAATGGCTTTAACATCTAATGTTTTTATTAGTATCTGTACGTAAAGGTGTAGTCCATGAATCTAATCCAATCCAATAGAAGCATACGCATATGACAATACCTAAGGATAAGGATTTGCAACATACAGTTTCTCTACTTACTCATATGATGAAGACGCCATCATGTTTCCTGTAAGATAAACATAAGGCCATGTAATACACTGAAACAGATTTTTTCATTTTTCCCCAGTGATAAACATTGATCACAGATATAATGTAGTTCCAGACTCATCTATGTGCATGTCCAGGGAGCATGTCCAGGGACTGTGAAACTTAAATGAAAGAAACAACAATGTTATCCTTTGTGTGCAGAGGTAAATTCTGTAGTACAATTGGTAGAAAAAGGACCAGTGAAAAATATGGACACCCATAGTGATTAGTATTTTGAGTAAATCCTGTTTTTGCATGTATGGAACTGGCTTCTAATGTCATTGTCAGTGTTGTGCATTGAACACGTTCATTTTTATGAGAACGATGAACTGAACGCAACTTCATGACAAATAATGAATTTGAACGGTGAACACGTTCATATTATCTGAGGTCTAGCTAAAACATTACGGAATGTTTTCCTTCTAGCCTACTGAGGAAAGACGCTGTCTAAATCGAATGCTTGTACCATGTCGTTGCTCAGTAGGCTACCTGTTGTTAAATTGCCCAGACAGACCATGTTTCGGTAAATGACCATATTTGGTAATTGTGTTGGTCATGTGACTCCACTTCTCACGGTGCAATGTTTTGATATCGCTTCACGGCATATTTAGATGGAGTAGCAGTTAACTTCGGGCATATTTTCACATAATTGAACGTTGCACTTTGTTGAAGTTGTGTGCGTCCATGTACACGTGAGTTTGACTTTGTAGCCTACCTTGTCATTATGTGTTTGTTATAGTTTAGCTTTCTCATAATTGTTACGAGCACTGTCACTTAATTAATCTAGCATGATGCACTGTTCGTGAACTCGCTAATGTACAAATACGAGTGTTACAGGGTTTACCTATGATAACTTTTGAGCGGTCTTTCATTTAGTGTACATGCCCTTGTTGATCTGAGATTAAGCCAGTAGCATGGCATTGCTGAAGAGGTTAAATTATTACCTTTAGTTCCCTGTATAATTCATTATTTAAATGGTAGGCTACTACAGGGCTGTGTATTAATGTATATTTTCTGTTTGTACTTTACTTTCACACACACACACACACACACACACACACACACACACACACACACACACATACAAACATACAAACATACACCCACCTACAATTTATCCCATTCATTGTTGTTAATGCAATACAAAGAGTGAAGAATCAAACTGAAGTCTCCATTCTTTTCCATTTTAATCGGATGACCCTCAGTGATGATTACACATTTCCCGAACCCCCTCTATAACAGTACCCATATAATTTCTGCGATACCTAAACCAACTAACTCGACTTCGCCCTACATTACCCATGAATCATCGCACACACATGTATACCAAACAAGCAACGTATTCCAAGGCAACAGCTCTCGGTGTCAATATAAAAATGGCAAGTGAAAGCGAACACAGAGACGCAGACTCAGCGAGTAGGCCTACATCCGATCCACCTTATTATTATGTGCGGGATTTTTACACACTGTCTGATAAAGTTTCCGACAGTAAAAATGTCACCTTTCTGTGCAAATTATGTCCTCCTGAAAAATTAGCAATAATTAAAAAAAAAATGAAACTGAACTATGAACTAGTTCAGAATTTAAATGGTGAACTATGAACGTGAACGATTCATGTTTACTTGTATGAACTGAACTTTGAACTAGTTCATGAGAGGTGTGAACGTGCACAACACTGGTCATTGTTCAGGCCAGTACGTCTTCTTGATTTTTATTGTTTGTTTTGTCCCTGTGTTGGGGGTGTCTGCACCATGTGCTTGTTACAGACCTGTCCTTGGCAACTTCCTTTTTGATAATGATCAAGGCCACCCATTCAGTAGGTACTGTCGGTAGACGAAGGGTAGACCCTAGACGATCGGCCTACCGGATGTAATTCTAGAATGTTTAATTGGTTAAGATTAGTTACCAGGCAGGAACGGAAAACACTATTGGCTAGTACCAGGACTTTTACTTTTTCGCTGGCTACAATGTCGTTTGCCTGACTTTTAATGGTGTGTCACATTTAACGCTGCTGTTCATCATTAATAGCAACTGAATTACACTTGTGTTAGGTTTAATCTGTAGCCGTAAATAACATAAATGTCAAAAACGTGAGTGATTGATTAAGGATATACAGTATGTGACACATCACAAACACACATAATCAATGTTTTTTTTGGTGTGAAAGTTATTTAATTGGTTAGCTTAAATTACAGTATCTTACGTGAGCTAACTACCTATCGTAACGGTGTTAATATTTGGACGGCATGTGTTATCGGCAAACGTTCACATTGTCTTGTTAATCCATTAGTAAACTGAAGAATTTACATCCGGTAGGCCGATCGTCTAGGGTCTACGCTTCGTCTACCCACAGGTACATTAAGCAAGACAACTGTATACATTTGTTTTTAGCTGATTAACTCGTACAACAATACCTTGTCCACTAGATGGCAGCACACAACAGAAAGATTTCCCCTTTAGCTACATAGAGTGGATATAGTTACAGGTGAAAAGCTATGGCAGAAAGTTGCATCCAGGAGCCTTCATAAGCAAAAATGATGTGGCTCCACAATAAATGATCCCACTAATTCATTATTCACATTACTCAAATGTTGTATGATGTAAAATAACTTAACAGGACACATAAAGAAGGGGCAACATATAAGTCAAAACTAACAATATGTACTGACTGATCTTGAAAGTATTGGCTTACAAAATCAAAATAAGTTATCACATAGAAAATAAATCAGTGTTAGTGCAAGTAGCAAACATTCACACTGTGAAACCTATGAAAAGTGACAGTGGTATATAGAAATAAAGACTGCTGGCCATCTTGACAAAATGTGACTTGATCAAAGCCGAATGACGTACAGTTACGTATGACGAAAGCATGGTGGGGCAAGCCCTCCCGGAACCCATAGAGATTGCATTGAATGCCCTGTTTTCGCCCAAATCGCCCTTATGGACAAACTGCCCCTGCCTACATGGCTGATTTGTTGTTGCTAACATGAATGCTGTTGGACTCTAATAAACATTATAATGAGTAAATAACAAAACATTCAGCAACAGCCTTCTGATAGCTGATAGAGCAATAAGGCATAATATCATAAAACACCTGCACCTCCACATCTCAGGTTTGGGTTTACCTCATGCATTCAGGTTTATTTGGCCATTGAAGTATATTTGGTGTAATTGCCTTCCAATTCAATCAATTTGGTTTTAACCTTATATTCAGTTTAACTGATGCTTGTAACATTTAGGTTACCATTTATTGTATTAATAAATTGTTCATTCATTAACCTGTCTTTATTTTTATGAGACAAGACACCAGTTTGTTACAAAAGATCAACTGATAACTACATTTGAACATGTTTGCCTGGGTTGTTTCGCTCACACCTTATTTTGTAGATTTTGCACACTAAAAACTACAAACTTCCGGTCGACTCCCATACACTATAAGTCCGTCCTGATAAACAGGGATTACTTAATGTAATAGGGTACAAGACAACAAACATCCTTTATTTAACCCACATGTTGTTGGCTATTTTTGGTCTAGTTGAGGACATTTTTTCAGGGTTGCTCTTTATTTATCTGCATATTTTCAAACTTAAAATGTTCTGCAAGAGCATCCTATCGGCAGCTGGTCTTCCTGCGCAGGCCATTGACGCACAAAGTTGAAACTGCAAGGGAAAGGGAAAATGTGTACCACCGAAGAAAGTGAAATATGTTTGTAAATGTAAGTCTTGTTGGACAGAGGAGTTTCCATGCATATCGAACAGTCATCTTGATAATATTCGTGCTTTTTGCAAAGCTTGTAGTATTGATTTCAACATTTGCCACGGCGGTAAGAATGACGTCGTCAACATGTCAAGTCTCAAAAACATATCCCTGTTGCCAAGGCACAAAATGGCACTCAGGCAATATCAAATTACTAAGGGACAGACCGAACAACAGCAAGTGCTGCAGGCCGAACTGAAAATGGCAATGTTAGTCGCCAAAAAACAACATCTCATTTTGTCATAACCTTTGACCCAATTTCCAGGTTGCACGCGTGAACGTTGACGTTCCCGGACGGTTGAAGGAGAACGCACGGTAGTTACAAGTTAACATCAACAATGCATCGGTTTTTGCTACATAAATGTCCACGTTTGGAAGAATCATTAAAAAACAAGAGTGACTTAAAAAAAGAAATGCCAAGGGTATCTGATGTGGATTTTGAAGAAGAGGACCGTCGTGGTCAAAGAGGTCAACCCTCCACCGCTACTGAGGGTGCTAGCAGCATCGGTGACATAAGCATGAACGCCCAGGATGGTCCGAGAAGACCAATACTCTAGACACATCCACCTCGCGTGTTTGGAGTCCAACAAAGGAGTTTTTATAAAAGCTGGATGGAACAGTTTGCGTGGTTGGAGTACAGTTTAATTAAGGTCTTGTTAGCTGTGTAACATTAATGAATGCTGTCTGATTAATTGAATGCATTGATTGCCCTTTGACGCTGAAGACTTGTTTCGGTTGATTAGCAACAAAGAGGCCCTTTTTTGCAAAAGATTTGTACCTTTTGCCTTATTCCTCTTTTTTGGAGCCGCCTTAAAAAAATCAAAGTCTGTCTGTGTGCTAGGTATACAGTTTCTATGTGATTATTGATGATTGTGAACTTAAATAATATATACTTTAACGCATTTCTGACTCTTTGACTGCTTTAGTTAATTCTATCTGCTATTCTAATTTGCCCTCTTTAGTTTAAAATGAATTGCACTATTTGTGTTTAGTTTAAGTTTAGTTTAATTTCACTCTGTCTGATATGGTAGTGGTGACCTGGTGGTGAACTTTTACCCCCACTACCGCAAGTATTTTGAAGTATTTGTGATTGCAGAATCTATAACATGCTGTGTGCATTTTGTCAGTGACCGTCGCAGATGAACGCTGTTATGTGCGCGTCTATCGGAAGTAGCCTAGATAATGATAATAATAATACAATCGATTTGTAAAGCGCTTTTCATGGACCCCAAAGAGATAGAGAGCAAACATGTAAACAGAAGACAGACGATATGGTGGGGAGGTGTTGTAGTAGAGAACCATGTGACACATAGGCTATCAACCTCATTTAATAGCACCCTCGGTAAAACACAGAGCTCCCCATAGCACCTACAGAAAAAAATTATCTGGCCCAGCCACTGAGCGTGGGAATTATACAATGTGTAAAATGTTACTGGCGTGACCAAATAGCAACCCAGGATCAGCCCACGGTGAACTGTCTGTCAAGTTAAGGTTTATTTCTGTCTCTCTCGGTTCAGTTAGACTTGCTTAATTGCCTTGACTTTAAAAAACAGTATTGTCTAAGCACGCTTGAAGAACAAAACACATACATATAAGGTATATAAGGATAAAAAAGAAAGAATATCCCCTGATATTTTCAACAGCTTGAAACGCCCTGCTACTGACAAACTTTAAAGTATAGTAACAGGGTGGGGAGGATTACTTAAAAAATGTATTCCGATACAATTACTGTTGTATTCAGTAACCTTATCCAAGTATCACAATATTGATGTAAAGTAACTTGATTACTTTCCGTTACTTTTGGATTACCTCAATGCCAAATGAAGACAACAGAAAAGAGACATCAATAAGATGGCTTTCACGTAAGCGTATCTTGTAAGTCAACAGCACAATGTAACCTTAGAAAAGAAAATGAGTAAACCCAGTTTTAAGAACTTGCCCTCTGCTCAGTGTTTTTTAAAGACAAATCTGTTGTAATTATGCACATTCAGCCTACAGACTTACATTGAAAGTTTACAAAGCATAGGCTAATACAAAATAAAATCAGCACAGATTTGGGACATTCACAGTATTTTTTAATGAATCAAGTGTCCAACTGTCAAAGAGAAGAAATTCTTAAAGTAAATACTGATATTAGGCCTACGGGTTACAAGTTAAAATATAGGGCGGATCTACAGAGTAGTATAGTATAGTAGTTGCGGTAACGGTGCGCATTTAACTAATATGTAGCCAAACTTGCTTTGCTAATAATCAAATCAAATCAAATCAAACTTTATTTGTACGGTGCATTTCATACCAGGAAGTAATACAATGTGCCTCACAGAAGGAAAAAACGGGGATTACAAACACTTGTAAAGACACAAAGGGCCTCATTTACTAACATTGCGACCGCAGCGCAATCAGCGCCTTTACCAAACCGCATATAGCGCACGGTATTTTGCATCCTATTTATCAAACAAGAACGTCGTCACGTCATCTGCGCCTAACACCGCCCATTAGTGTTATTTAGCGCTCCGCTAAAATAGGCAAGAAAGAGCCTGCGAGTTCCACCATGGATGATGAGCTAAAATTAGAATTAGAGCTTTTGGTTCACGAGGTTACAGCAAACTAACCCGGGTAAATATAGAAACTCATAAATATTTCTCCGTTTAGCCCTTCCGTCCACATTAAAAGTTGTGATCACTTTCAATTCAAGACTGTCTTTTATTGGTGAGCTGATTTTGGGAAATTAAACTTTTCAGCAAACATTGAGTTTCTAGGTTGCTATGGTTACCCCTCAGGGTGCCTGTGCAGCTTCATATTAACGAGTTTATGTTCACAAGTTCATTTTCACACATATTAACATGAGTTAATCACACACAGGCAACAGACGTTCGGTTGGCATGGCACTAGGGGTAGCTTGCGCTCAAGAGGCTATAACGTCAAAATAAACATGGAAGATGAAATGAATATGCTGCTCTGTCTCTACAATTTACTTAGTTTAGTTAGTTAGTGTTCTCGCAGGCATTTAGCAGCTAATATGTCTGCTAAAACACCTCTTGTTTCGTTACTAATACACAATTAGGCGCACTATACGCATCTCCTCCC
Organism: Clupea harengus; assembly: GCF_900700415.2. Lineage (NCBI taxonomy): Eukaryota > Metazoa > Chordata > Actinopteri > Clupeiformes > Clupeidae > Clupea > Clupea harengus. The sequence goes on along the minus strand of NW_024879788.1, from coordinate 51,695 downwards.
ATCTCTTTGCGACGAACACCCACTTTCCCTTATGCCCTCCCAGCAGCGGTAATCTGCGCTTTTACTCAGGTGCGCCTCCTTTAGAAATACAGTTTTATGTCTTTACCCGCAGAAATTATGCCTGAAATGGGCGCAATCCTGTTAGTAAATGAGGCCCAAAGATTTTCCAGAGATAAATAAACAGGAATTTGAGTACTAACCACACTGGCATCGTACAGATTAACAGATGTTACGAACAGATAGACAGCAGTTGAACTATACAGGGAAAATGGCCAAAACTAAAAGTATTTTTAACTCTTGGTTACAAAGAGACTTATCTATGGTTGGTAGAACTCTTGTATCCAAGGCAGACGGTCTCTCTCGCTTTGTATATCCCTCCCTCTCTTTATTTATTAATAATAAATCGTTAAAAGAGATTAATAAAAAATGTCTGGACTTTATCTGGAAAAATAAACCTAACAAACTTAGAAAGAGGTGCTCTCTGAATGCAAGCAAAGGGAGGTTTAGATTTCTTGAACTTCACAGACACAGTTAATTAATTTAGAGTCGGCTGGATCAGGAGTTGTCTTATACATCCCAATTCCTTATGGTTTTTTATCCCAAATCATATATTTAACCAGATTGGTGGTATTTCTTTTGTTTTTAAATGTATGCCCTTACCAAATTACCTGTCATGTTGTCTACATTTCCTCAACAATGTCTTCTTGCATGGAAACTGTTTCATTCACAACTTCTCACCTCATAAAACACTCATTTGGAATAATGCTGATATTATAGTTAAAAATAAATCCCTGTTTTTCTCAGTCTAGATGGTTTGAGAATGGCATTTATAATATTATTTCTTTGTTTGATAGATAATATATATATATATATATATACTGGTACTATACTGACATATTAACAATTTCTGTCACGTCATGGCCTCCCAGTCCCATGTAGGGACTTAACTCACTCACTAAAGCTATCCCTAAGGGATTAATCCAATTTATCAAAAGTCACCTTTCTTTTGGTATTGACAATGCAACACAACATAAATACCTTTTGAATGGGATTGATGTGATAGACAGAAAGTGTGATAATAAACATATTCGCCAGATCTTTCAATTCAGAAAAAGATGGAAATTCTACTGGGGATCTTTGATTCAGGACATTTAATGGCAAACAGCTTGGCGGTTACCAAGTAAATACTGTTTCAAAAATAAGGTAAAGGAGGTTTAATTCAAATTCTACATAAAATATACCCAGTGAATGTCAATATAGCGAAATATACTGACATAAGCTCCGCTTGTTCCTTTTGTGACAACACAGATGAAACAATGTTGCATCTCTTTTTTGAGTGTGAGAAGACAAAAACGTTTCTTAATGAATTAAATAATCATCTTTTTTAATTATAGTATTCCCTTACTGCAAAGGATTTTCTATTTTATTATGAGAACCCTGTGAACTACCCTTTGTAATTCGTTGTAAACATTTTTTACTTTGCAATCAAAAATGTTCCTCCACAAACAAAAATGGCTATAAGGACAGCCATCCTTCCATATCTTTAAGCTAGAAAATGGACTCGCTTCTTAATTATCTTCGTTTGGTCAAAAATAACCAAAACAAATTATAGACTTTTATGTCTCCTCCACACAGTTGTTAAAGAATAATTATTTCTTTCCTCTTTGTTTTGTGATTTATTTTATTTTATTTATTTTTTGTCACTATGCATCAATAAAATCAAAAACACAAGCCCCTGACCGAAATATGTTTGTGGCAGTTTAATTTAAAGTTTCAGCGTGATGTGTGACAGTCACACATCACGCTGAAACTTTAAATTAAACTGCCACAAACATATTTCGGTCAGGGGCTTGTGTTTTATCCAAACACGATCATTCCAGTTATCACAGTCCCCCTTTTGCATTATTTTAGTAGGCAAGCAATACTACCAGTTTAGCTAACCAGCTTTAACCGTAGCTAACTGGATGTCTGTGTACATTAGCAGTGTCGGTCTTGCCTGTAAATGCTTCATGAAATTTGATGTGGAGTCCTTGGATAACGACAGTATTTTCACCGCGGGGAGCCATAACGGGCATTGCACTGTTATGTTCTTCCCACGTTCAGCCTTGAGGACAAAATAGTGTCGATATTTCCAGCCAGGGAAAGCATTTATTGAACTCGGGGTCATCATATAGACTTGTAGTTTTCTCTGTTGTCTTCTCGTGACGTGTTGTAAAGTGCCCATGTGAATAATAGTATAATGTTCTACATTTTAAAATCTATTTGGAATCCTGTTAATAATCCCAATTTTTGCTAAAAGTATCTAATTACGTCTTTTTTTTTTAACTGTACCGGAATACAGTTACCTTTTTTTGTATCCTAATTACATAACGCCGTTCCATGTATTCCGTTACTGCCCAAGCCTGAGTATAATCAGCAGTATTCTATCTAAAACAACATATCATATTTCTTGTTTTAACGATTTTCTCCGGAGCTCAGTTCCACCTTGAATGAAATTAAACGATCTCAAGATAAAATACTTACGTATGTTGCCAGTTGATTTATCACGTCAGGCTCAGTCTGACTGTCGACTAAGGGTCCGTAGAGATTGTGGAGAGAGGGTCACCTTTAAACTGGAAAAATGAAAATGAAACTAAACGCTGCTGTCCAGCGTGACTTACAAGACATGAGCAGTGCTCTCATTCTGTGAATTTCCCTTCACGTCCCTCTACCTCTCTGTTCTGTGTGGGTGCTCAAAAAGGCTATGGTGTTTGTATACAGGCCAGCTCTGTAAATGGAAAACAAAGTAGCTTTGACAAAGCCATACCCTATATTATTTGGTCTGCCTAAATATGACTGATGATCTTAGTAAATTAGTGTCCTTTGAGTAATTTGAATTAAATGTTGAACTGTAATAATAAAAGGAAACTGGATAACAGTATAATGCTTTGTAAGCACTATAATTAGTTTGCTGTGTGTTCACTGTGTGTATTGTGGTCTGGGATGGTTCCATTCCAACCAGCCTAAATAATAATGTACTAATGAGATTATTACAGTGATGTTGATAGTGACTGGGTAGATGTAGCTCAGGGAAGTTGGTTGACAAACTCCAACACAGATTCTTTCCAAAAATGGCCTATCCTCTGTGTGCCTTAGGTCTTTCTTTTTTAGTTTTTTTTTTCATTGTTGTATTGTTGTCATCCTTGTTACGACTACCTTTTTTATCTTTCATAAGAAAGCTATGAATTTAGTGTTCACCTTATGAAATGGATTAATGTTATATGTCATAGATAACAACACATTCTAAGTGGAAAAGCTCTTGATGAAAAGGCAGTTTGTTAGAAAGTAAATATTGGAAAGTTTTCTTGTCCAATTTGCTTGTACTGCAATCAAGTGGATTGATGATACCATGGACCGCATGTCTTTGTCATTCACTCATTCACAAGAAGGTTTGAAGTATATACAATGTTTAAATAAAGTCAGCATTTTAAGAAACAGATGCCATAATAGTAATGAAATGATGGCAGTTGCTTTGCTGTTCCTCAAAAGGGGTTAATCTGTACAGTCCAGGCTTAAGGATGTTTTCCTCATTTAGTAGGTTGTGGCTACACAAGTTATCTTTGACTGACGGATGCCCTGTCCCCTGGAAACGTGCTGTTGGGGTGAGCCGATAGGGGATAGAGTTCATAGGGGGTGAAGCTGAGATCATTAAATCTTGTTGGAGTGAACTTTAAGTAAACTATTACCTTTAGTGTTTCTTGTGTTCAGGGTGATAATAGCGATAGTTTCCATGTTTTAGTCATGGTTGTCATGGGAATTAACCTCACATGACTGCTTCTGATCTGCTGGTATCAATACATGATACCCTGCTCTGTTTCTCCCTCCCAGGTTTGTATCCTCTGGAGGGGCCCCACCCCCTGCCCTTGTGAAAATGTGTGCATTAAAGCAATAATGTTAACTTTGAACCATGTAAAAGATAACTTCATTACTCTGTGATTCCTCCAGCATGTCAATCATATCCCACCCGGAGAGTTTCAATAACTGCATCATACTTCATCATCGTAGCTTGATTGTTCTCTCCTATCGCTATGGATAAAAGTGTCTGCTAAATGACTGTTAGATTTAGGTGTTTTTTATATACTTTCAACTCATATGAATTCCTCCCCCACAAGAATGTATCACATTCTCACAACCTTCATTAACACACAAATGGTTAACAGGACCCTCCCTGTCTGCTGACATTCACACCTTTTCATATATAGATAGACCCTATGCCCAGCATGCACCCAACTTACACCGTGAACCAGACCAAAGGACACACCCGTTATGCTAAGTTGTGTATTCTATTGACTATAACTAAAATGTAACTTGTATACTGAGTGTGCTGTGTTAAAGAAAGAATGTCGTAGAGACACTGACCGCTACGAGTGATGAGCAATGACGTGCGGTGAGGTTCGTGTAGTGTTGCCACCTGTCCCGGTTTTACCGGGATTGTCCTTCTTTTTTGTAGCCTGTCCCGGAATATTTCTAAATTCTCCCGGGACACGGAATGTCCCGGTTTTTCATGGGTTCTGTCAACATGAACATTGCTGATCATAAAATATTTTTTTCTGCGCGTCCATACACTCAAAATATGCGTTGTATCTCATTGTGCTCAATCTCTCTCTCTCGTGCGCAGAATGCACGGCCACTAGGGGTGTGACGTAGAATAGCCTATCTCGCAATTCAACGGAGGGCGTGTGAGAGATGAAGTTGAATCGCTTGCTGCAAGTTACTGTAACTAGGTTCTTCTGAATAGAAACAACGTTGACATGGGAGGGGAGACTGAGGACGAGGATGTCACTACTGGGACTGACAGGCCAGTTAAAAAGAAAATGAAACGTAACACGTTTTATTAATGACTGGATGAAAAACGAAAATTACTCCAAATGGCTAATACCAACCCCAGGCGATCCACTTTCTGCTACATGTTCCCTGTGCTCAGTTAAGATTCTTGTTAAGCATTAAGGGATTTCTGCTTTGGATGGCCATGCTAAAACAAAAAAAAACTAAGAATCGTGTTCAAGTTACCAGACAAACCAGAGACCGTCCAACTCTGGCCATACAACATTGTTTCCCGACAGGGTCCAGTATTTCAGTGCCTCCAAAGGTGTCAAGTAGCCTATGGCTTGTTAGAATTCTATGATGACCCTGACAAATCTAGTGAAGCCATATTTAAACAAATAGTGACTATTCCTGAGAGCAATGGACTTTCAATCAACCAAATCAGTATATATGGTGCAGATAATGCATCAGTTAATTATGGGTGGCACAGCTCTGTCTTTCAGAAACTCAGAGCAGCTAACCCACGCATTGTGAAGGGCAATTGCGAGTGTCATATCCTTAACAACACTGTGAGGTCACTGATCGAGGTCACTGATAGTTGCAGCAAAGGGAAACACAAAATATAAATGGAAGACCAGGTAAGAAAATGATTACATCCAGAAGGCCTATCTGACAGATGCATTAAGTATAGGAGGCTATGTGATGCCAAAGTATGTTAAAGGCAACTCTAATGTCATCCCTCTACTCATGTGTTTAGCCGAGAAGTAGAGAAGTCAAGCACAAGCAATGCACACACCAGTATCTAAGGAATCAGGGAAGCTGTTTCCTCTCATGAGAATACTTGATGTTTAAAATATTCAGTGCATACAATCTGCACAAAAGACAATTCTGTCGCTTCGGTCGGATGTCTAAGGGACCTTTTTGTTCATGCAGGTGGGTCGTGGTATGTTGTGTCATTGATATGTCCAGGTTTTTTGTCAGACACAGGTGGCAACCCTAGGTTCGTGGCTGGTGAGGCACTGACTCTTTCAGAGTCAAATTTACAAATACATAAACCCAATAGAGTATCTAAGATCACCATTCAATTGGCAGCTTTCACATTGACTACTGGTTGTTTTTCATATCAGCATTCTTTACACACACATACATAGGTAAGGTGCATACAGTAGGCAGCTGCTAGCTTGTGATGAACTCATGTGTAAATATTATGCACTCATGAATATGAACTTGTGAATATGAACTCTTTCTTACGAAGTTGCACAAGCACCCTGAGGGTTTCTACCTTTTCCCATTATAATTTTAAGAGTTAAATCGAGGAGACTATAACATCAGCTAGATAACCAGCTATCATTTCATGCAAATTGAACTCTTCCAATTAACTCGTAAGGTTATTAAGTGTCCTTAGCTAGCTAATTAGCTAACATAGCAAATGGATAACCATTGCAACCAGGAAACACAACTTTAAGTTTGATTTCTCAAAATCAGCTCACCAATAAAAAGCAGTCTTGGGTTCAAAGTGATCACAACCACTTGTGTGATGTTAAATGGCTTCACATAGACATAAAACAATCTCAAGAGAAATAATGGGAAATCAACCGAGCTGCCGCTGTAAGTTCAAAACCAAATTTATTCTTGAGGTTCCAAACATGTTCAAAGCAATTTGGCTTTGAATGTGAGAAGTCGATCGAGTTATCTTCTGTCCCGTCGCTTGAAGCATACCTTTTAGCTCCGGCATTGGTCTCCCATTATTAATCATTTCACGTTTGGACTGAAAGTCCAGTTTTGAGAACTGCTTCAGCTTAGCAATAAAATCTTCCATTTTCGCCGTCAAGGTCAAGTAGAAGTGTAGAAGAAGAGCAACGTTCCCCAGCATAAACCCGACAGGTGCGCTCTCGCACGCCCCCTTCATTGAGGCAGAGGTACTGTGTGCCTCACCTACATGATTTTTCAATGCGTTTTGAGCTCAGCTCAAAGGTTCTACGCGTGCAATTGCGATTGCGCAATCCTAGGTGAGGCACTGCCTCCCCTGTCTCCCATAGACAATATACGGTGCCTCCCCTGACCGCACGTCCCTTGTTTTCTCCCGTCTATTTGAACAGGACATGCGCAAATTCAGCGATTTTGATTATAAAACTGCTCGAAATGATTGGAATCATGCAGAAATTACACCTATACCACAGATTAGTAGAGAAATATGAATATTTATTTTATTTTATAATTTTTTTTTTTTTTTACTTTTCAAGATGACAGGCTCTGCCTCCCCTGCCTCCTCTGACCGCACGTCCCTGGTGGTGAGAGAACGGAGCAAGGAGCATTGAGGAGACATCGCGGCCTGTGAAGACAAGGCCAACCAGAAGACAGACTACAGATCATATCTCCTAATCTCCTTCTCTCTCTCCATCGAAGCGTGTTGTGGGTGCTCGACATCACCCACCGGCAGACCGGCATTTCATTGAGTTCTTTGATAGAATCACGCAACCGCAACTAACGTCAGAGCTAACATAGAGGTCTGTTATATTATGGTATAACAGTGATGTTTTCACGGGAAATCTTTAGCATTTTCACCCAGCCCAATGGTATCTTTCATGATTAAATGTAAATGTATGTAAATGATCATTGCCCTGGAAAACTCTTGACTGCTGCCTTCATGTAATCAGGAACTCCATATTCTTGAATGCCAGCCTGAGTTACATATTTACATAAGACAGGCCCTGAAGGACTCCGGGTATTTTATGTACTTGAAGCTGGTTGGTGGGGGGTTCTTGTTGATGGAGAAGTCAGTACCTGAGGAGATGAAGACGAGCTCCCCCATGATGGCAATAGAGAGGGGAGCAGGGGTCAAGTTTGCATTGGACTGCAGCTCTGCTGCAGAGGTGAGATCTTCACAATTTTTTGGGCAATATTTCTGCAGTTTGATGAAAGAAAATCATAATTTCAGTGAGTGCCCATTATTATAAAAAGTCAGGAGCTACGACAATTTCACACGTCATTCTGCTTCTTATGAAAGGAAAGACCCTTTTTAGGAAGACGACAAAAAATCATGTTGAATATTTATGAGGTATATAATAAATAGACACAGAGGGCCAGATTTACTAAAAGAATTGCGCCCACTTCAGGCGTAATTTCTATGCAATATGCGGGTAAAGACATTTAGACTCGTCCAGGCCAATACACAACGCAATAGGATTTGGATGGAAAATGTACTTCCCTTTACACTGGATATCGTGAGCGTTGAGTTATTCACCTCGTTGGCTTCTTGTGGTTCCGATGGATGTCAGTGGAGTTCCTTCATTTCCAATCCGGAAATGGCAGCCAGCAAACCTCGGATAACAAGGCAAGGGATGAACAAACCGCAGGCTAAGTCCACAGCAGCAATGGAACGTTCAATCATAAAGAAAAGCTTACTTAGCTCAGGAATTGTGAGCATTGATCATCCAACAAACGTGAATCTCTGTAACGTCTGCCTCTTCCAGTCGCAGTTCGGTTCGTTCATCCGTCCGTCTGTCACCGTCTCGCGGTCCCCGCCGGGTCCCTGTAAGTCTACAGCTTCCTCTTCTTATACTCCTCCTCTTTGCCCCTCGATCCCGTGGATAGGTTAGGTGATATTTGTCCAGGTAGTTTGTCCAGGTTAAATTGATTTAGTAATCTGCTAGCCCCAATAGGAAGTCTGTGTGGGGAATAGTATACTATGCGATTCACACGGTGCACATAATAGGAAGATCACAGCAGTACACACAGTGAACAGTGAACATAAGATCACAGCAATCAATACATTTTATGAGCACAGCAAGCAAAAAGTCACAGCACACAATATTTGCAAACACACTAAACCTATACAGTCCCAGTAGGCTGACACACACATGTACTGCAGACCCACTACAGACCACTGGGAACAGAAAAATATTACAGAGAGTGATAGGTGAGATTAAAGAGGTATGTTTTAAGTGTACGTTTAAAGCACATGTGTTAAACTCAAGGCCCGCGGGCCAGATCCGGCCGCCAAGTGATTTCATCTGGGCCGCCGGCTCCTCTGAATGTTGCAAAATTTTCCATTGATCTGAATGAGCCACGGTGTAATTTTATTTGGCCTGCCACATAATATATCTAATGTCTATCAGAGCTGGCCTGCTGCAGCCGCCGGTATGTTGCACTCACCACTTATACTGCCACTGCATTGGTAGCCTACGTCAATATCAGGCCAGAAAGCGCAAGCCCTTGCCCCACTGTCTGCAGCCTCATAGCCTGAAAGTTTAGCTTGCGGCCTGTCTCTCTCCCCTCCAAAAAATGCCAAACGAAAGGGCAGACTTTGAAAACGGGGTTTCAAGAGAGGTGGGAGGCAGAATATATGTTTACCGATGTAAAGGGCAAACCTGTACGTCTTGTGTGCGGAGCCAATCTGGCTGTAATGAAAGCATATAATTTAAGACGGCACTATGAAACGAAACACCAAGACATGTACAAACATCTGGACATGAAACAGAAGCTCCAAAGGTAGATGAGTTGAAAAGAAGGCTGGTGTCACAAAGTGAGGCTGCTGTGAAGGCAAGCTTTATTGTAGTAGCGGAGATCGCTAAAGCAGCCTGACCCTTTACCGAGGGAGAATTGGTCAAGAACTGCATGATAAAACAACCGATCTACAACAAGCTGATGGGAAAGGGAAAAGATTTAATCGCTTACTACCTTGCAAGCTGTGCTTTATGAAATCCATTGAATCCAGGATTTTAAGAGTGTAGTGACTACTACCACACACCTCCTCCTCTCACAGTCACACTCTTGTTGCCAGTTCGTCTTAGTCTCATCCGTATGGGGCGCCGTTTGTAAAATGTTGCACGTTCTAAAATCCTGCTCAGTTTTGGTACATTTAGCATTATCATATGGGGAAAAAAGCACGACAATATCCAAATGTCACTTTTTCAAACATTTAGAGAGATATTCATGTAAATTCATGCAATAACTTTTCCAAGGATAATGTTTGGCAGTAACACAAAGTTGTTGAATAATATAAATGTTTCATCTAAATGTAAATGTTTCATCTAAATGTAAATGTTAAATATAAATGTAAATGTTAAATATAAACGTAAATGTTCGATGTTATATATAAATGTAAATGCCAAATGTAAATGTAAATGTAAATGTAAATGTAAATGTTAAATGTTAAATGTTAAATGTTAAATGTAAATGTTAAACGTTCAGTCTACATGTCAGATTTGAAGACTGAACCTTACAATATTTACGGTAATTGGCTTTCATAGTTTTCACGTCACGTCAAAATTACCAGCTTGCGGGCAAGAAATACACTCCACAGCTGTCTACCACATGTATACAGGAACTGACCATCTTTCATTCAAGATTATTTAATATCTCCGCTTTAAAATTGTCTGACATAGGTAGTAAAATGCAGTTGTTGCTTGGTTGGCTGTTCAAATCGGCGAGGAGACAAGCCCGGCTGTTTCCAGCTGATTGTAGACGTCTTCTGGGTCAACTTTTCTCAGGCAGGCAGTAAAGTAGCCTTATTTTTGGAGCTTGCAATAAAAGCATTAACCCTGTTTTGGTCGCCTCATTTATCAGAATAACTGCCTAAAACGGGAATAGATCAAGAAATAAAGTCAAGAAACAAAGCATCAACACGATTAAAATTGGATTACCCGGTTTCTGCTCTGAGATTGCGACAAGTACCTAAGCAAGTAGGCTAGGCTACTGTATTTTGTCATCCAACTGGTAATACTACAATGCCAGTAGAAAATACTTGGGAAGATAATTTCAGTTGTCATTCGCCAGACCAGGTGTTTGTACTTGTGTTAACCAGGAAATTGTGTCAAATGATAAAGAACAGTGTTGGGTAGGCTAAAGGCTGCTAGCTAACAGCATGTAGCTCGCTAGCTGGTAGCTAGCTATTAAATGGCAATCATCTTTGCTCTGATAATGAAGATGTTTATTAGTTTTCACCTTCCAGACGACATCGTTATGAACCCATCCCCTTCTGAAAATTAAATTACTATCTGTGCTTTTGGTAGGCTTTCAGTTTTTGAGGTGTGTAGGGGGATGGATTTTCTATTAGATATATGTAAATATCTCCAAACTGGAGCTCAGGCAGGGACTTCTACGACGTTATAGAAATACAAATATCATCGGGTGCAGTAAAGGGATCACAGGTTCCCAAAATGTAATTTTTTTCTAGATATCTCTGTCTGGCTATTGTGGTATGATCTGTGTTTGATGGCGATCGTAATTGAGTAGGTTACACTGCTCGACGATGTCCACTGTTGGTCGACATCTTCGCTTTTGAACCGCAAGGCGCAAGGTATCCCTGGTAGTGTTACTGAAAGCTATGAATTACCGTAAATATTGTAATGTTCTGTCGTCAAGTCTGACATGTAGACTAAACATTTACATTTACATTTAACATTTACATTTACATTTACATTTAACATTTACATTTAACACTTATATTTAACATTTATATATAACATCGAACATTTACGTTTATATTTAACATTTACATTTAACATTAACATTTAGATGAAAGATTTATATTATTTAACAACTTTGTGTTACTGCCAAAAATTATCCTTGGAAAAGTCATCGCATGAATTTACATGAATTTATCTCTAAATGCTTGAAAAAGTGACATTTGAATATTGTCATGCCTTTTTTTCCATATGATAATGCTAAATGTACGAAAACTGAGCAGGATTTTCGAACGTGCAACATTTTACAAACGGCGCCCCATATCAAGATACCCCTGTCGCTGCACCAGCAAAGAGGAGCCCGTTTGAAAACTATTTCAACAATTGCACTATTAATGGCGATATAATTTAATGTGAATTAATAAGCACCCCTTTTTTGTCGGTAGCGCAAGTGTTCCATCTGGCTGTTGCATGGCAACGATTTATTTAGGAACTATACTTTGTAGTGGCGGAAGAATGACAGTTTGTTATTAAACTATTTTGTTTCTTAAATGTAATTGTCGTTATTTAATGAAACCATATCAGATATTTGTAGTGACAGTTTTAGTCCGTGTTTTGCGCTGATTTTAGAACAGGTAAGGCGGTTTTAGGCACTCCGCTTCGCGTCATGCCTAACAACTCCCCTTACCTGTTCTAAAATCAGCGCAAACCACGGCCTCTTGGGGCTTATTGCTTAAATTGAATCCTGTTTTTTATTTGAGGAAATACGGTACATGCAATAATGCTCCATGGTGAGGGTATGATGGCCCATCCTTGTTTTTGACCATTTTGCAGATTTGTCATTGTTTATTCTGCATCCATCCCTTCACTAAGCTCCCTCGAACAATCAGATGTCAGATGGTGTGTAAATGTACATGGTCAGTCAAGCTATGGCCAACTCCAAAACTATTCTATTATGTTCTATAGAAATGAGTGTTACAGTAAAACATACCCTCTGGGGACAGTCATAGCAATACATTTTCTCGTGACATATATCAACAACCTTTCAAAAATCTATCTGAATTTGTGCTGGGTGGAAATGTAGGACTCAAACACTTATCTTGAGGTAATGGATACACAAACCATATCATTAAGAACCTGACCCTTCAAACTCACCCCACATCTTCTTCAAAATATTAAGTTTGTTGAAAATGTGATACATTGCCCGACACTGCCTGCTCCTCAGGTCATGGCTATGATGATGGTGTCAAAATGTCCACCTGGAGGTGGGTGTCCCCTCTTGGCCCCTGCAGTTGGAGGGGTACGTAGCCACTGGCCCTCAGGCTGTAGAGCTAACGAAGACATTATTCACATCTTTTAATATCAAATACTAAAGCACTTATTATTTTTCATTTTCTTAACAAATATTTTGTGGTGTAAAACTCCTGTTACTTACTAGTAATTCATAAAAAGTATTATTGTTGTAAATATCACATATGAAAAATATGAATGTATTCATTCATTAATAATGATCCTAATTGCTATCCAGTGAACTTAGTGATTTAGCAGGGGGGTTGGACACTTTTGCATGAAACTGTATGCATGTCACATTCTCATCAGGAGCAAAGCCCCCCTAAAGATTTGATCCTCGATCTTAGAGGAGAAAGACTATTCACCCCTGGGACACCCTAGTTCTGTGCCATCCAGCATTTAAAAGCATCTAGACAGTTAAATGTTCTAGCCTCGTACCTAGTGTCGCCGTGAAGTCCAATCATTCGAGGCTATATCCCCGAATATTTTAATCTCAGCCTAGTATTTTCACCCTGAAAACAGGTGTTTAGCAAAACAACAGACCCTGATATTTTCAGTAGCTACAAATGCCCCTGCTTGTGCCAGGTTTACATGGAGTTAGGATTTGCTCCTGCTGAGAAACTGAGCTCCAGGACTTCATGATTTACATGCCACACCCACCCTGTAACCTACGTGTTCATACAATATAGGAGCAAGACCATTATATTAACATTAGATGGGGGACCGGGATGAAAATGTGACCTGGAATCATAGTGCGAAAATAGACCTGTCAGAGAAGGAACACCTGGCGATTCTCTCGCCTTTTATCTTTCACCTTTGAATAATGTAACTTATAAAAACACGTCGGCCGGCAGAAACAACCCAATGGACAACCCAAGACTCATTTCCCATGAAAAATGTTTTTTTCTCATTTCCCAACACTCATTTCTGGACGGATGAACAGACGCGATTCGTGCTCAATCAACTGTTGTTGCTGTTTGTAGCATAGACATATATATGTCTATGGTTGGTAGTGGTGAAGAGGTCAAGCGGAAACGGCTGTATCACCACTAGTTATAATGAAAACAGCGCCACCTATCTTATTGGATATGACATGATTTCGGCCAATGATTCGATTTATTCACTGCCATGTATATTGGGATAATAGCAGTTGCCCCAAAAGATAGCATAGTCCGACTAAAGCAAGATTCAAATTATACCATCATGTAAACACACTGACCGTGGTTACATGCATTCGAATAACTGGTTTAGTCGGACTGAAATCGAATTATCCGTTTCATGTAAACACCTTTGTTCGACTACGATCCGATTAACACCCCTGGATAACTCGATCCGATCCGGTTGATAATTCGACTATCGCGGCATGTAACGGTGAATTGGATTAGGAGCTGGACTTTGCGTCTTTGCGCATGCTTGAGATCCCGCCGCCCTCCTCCCTCCCTCCCTGCCAGGTCGTGACCCAGAAGACGAAAGAGAGATACGTTGTCTCAACAGTTCATACTAGTGAGACTTTTTTTATGAATATCCTGCAGACTGTCTCACAAGCTTATTCTTGTTGATTATAAACAAACATAACAGAAGAGGTCCGAAGATATGAGCACCTTTACAACCCCTCCTTAAACACGTATAAGGACGTTCTACATTTTATTTGCTTAAAACACACATTTCCATGGCAATGTTCCGAAAGCCCATAATTCCGACAGCCTGCTGTTCCGAAATTGTGAGCACAGCAACGTGAACCACTATAGCCCACATGCACATCCCAATGAATCACACAATCATAAATATATGAATGCCTTCATTTCACAAGCATTAACTTTAATTCAGAATATTATTATACACACATGGCATTTGCATCGCGATGATACAAAAATATTTTCATGATTGCCAACGCATGCATGCTTTGTCAGTGCTTGACAAGATCTGCGTAATGTCCTGCGACAATCTGCCGGTGATTTCCTTTGCATCAGTGGTAGCCTACCCCATATTCAAAACCAGAGTAGGCTAAGTTAACAAATATTGCCTAGGAAAAGTTATATGCGTGATAGCCCGATGAGCGTCTCCGCTCTGCTGTGCAAACGAAATGCTGTGTGTGTTTTGTGCCACTTAAAATATTTCTAAATTTTGCCAGGGGGACTATTTTTCGGAATATTGAGATTTCGGAATATCGGGCTTTCGGAACACTGGGCCGTCCCCCCTGACCAATACCTGTCAAACTCGGTGATAGTATTCACAACTATTTTGTCCTTCATTCTATCAAATATGATGAAATTTGGTATTGTACTCGTGAAGCAAGCGTGAGTTTAGTTTTGTTCGGTTATCTGGCGCTGAAAAAAACACGAATAAGTACTGTCAAATCAGAAAGCAAATCAGCTGTCACTCGGCTATTACCTGATCAATACCTGTCAAACTCGGTGATAGTATTCACAACTAATTTGTCCTTCATTCTATCAAATATGATGAAATTTGGTATTGTACTCGTGAGGCAAGCGTGAGTTTAGTTTTGTTCGGTTATTTGGCGCTGCCCTCTAAAGACAGAGACAGAGACGTGACAGGTGGAACGCGATAGTTTCCCGTTGCAATACCTTCCTTTATAGACAACAACGATCATACACTCCCATTGCACTCAAACAACCACACTCAAAAGAGGAGATATTGTTGAATCACAGAGTGAGGAATCTCAACATAGGCCAGTGCTCATACACCGACAAATGGTTCAGAGGTCTGACAAAAGCAGAATAAAAAATTGCTATATTCATGACCTACCCGGCGTGCAAACAGGCACGTACACACTAAGCTTGCAAACTACACACTACGCTTGCAAACCATCTAGCTTTCATAATGGAAGGAAACACCTGGTGGTTAGCTACTTATCGGTACAACAGCTTGTTACATTTAGAAGAGGAAGTGGTACATCAAAGTCAAAGTCAGTCAGTTTTTATTTGGTCACAACACGACACACAACACACACGTGCATTTCAGGTCGCAGTGAAATTTGTCCTCCAGGGCAGCCTTTATGGCGCCCAGGGACCAAGTCAAATGATCCGTCTTGGTCAGTGACGGTCAGGAGAGTGTTCTGTTCTTCTGAATGTTTTTCTGTTGGGGTTCTTAGTGGAGGAAACCCCTTGTGGACACGGGGAGAACATGCAAACTCCACACAGAAAGGGCCGGGAGATAGCCCACCTGAGCACTGAAGGCCTGGGGAGAACCTGCCCCCCAGTACCAACAGCGCCCCATGTGGGAATCGAACCCAGGACCTTCTTGCTGTGAGGAATGATGTTAGCTGGATGACGGTTATTCATATAATGTGACTCCTAGGCTGCAACAGTAGTTGTACGAGATTAAGAGCTATGACAGTACTGTGCACAAGTTTTAGGCACATTTCAAACAATACTGAAAATTAAGGATGCTTTAAAGGTGACATGCAGGGCCGGCGATTGCTATAGGCGAACTAGGCGACTGCCTAGGGCGACAAATGGGTTGGGGGCGCCCTCTAGTGTCGCCCTTAGACCTACTTCCCATTAATCATAGTGAGAATAACAAGCAAATTAAAACATGTTTATTAATCATGATCAT
Organism: Clupea harengus; assembly: GCF_900700415.2. NCBI lineage: Eukaryota > Metazoa > Chordata > Actinopteri > Clupeiformes > Clupeidae > Clupea > Clupea harengus. The sequence continues at coordinate 35,619 of NW_024879788.1, read as the reverse complement.
CCTAGGGTGCCCCTTCAGCCACACGTTTACTTGTCAACCCGATTTTTAGATTAAATTGATTGACGGTTGCGTTAAGTTACGTTACATTACGTTAGTTACGTAAGGGCTCCTGCACACTGCCAGGGTGGGGTGAGCGTGTTAGCTACGTGGCATTCGCAAAAATGAAGCGGTCTAAACCATCTGGAGCACAGGGACGAAAACGAAGAAAGGAAGAAGAGGAAAAGAAAGCCAAGTATAGAGGTAAGTCTTCTCATCTCAGCCATTAAGGTGTCAAACGACAAAAAAACGTAGTATTGTGCATCACCTAATATTGGACGTATATTGCTGTCACTTAGACTAGCTATAGCTAGCTAGCGACTGTTACTTTGCTAATTTGCTACGTAGGCTATTACTAGCAAACGTAACTTCACTGATAACCTACATGGATGTAAATGTCAAAAGACCAGTATCTGGATAACGTATGCTAGTTATGAAAAGTACAGTTGCTGTCTACATTCATTATAAATGGCACAAGTTCTGTTTAGTGAATTCACAACTAGCAGGTGCATACACACAGTAACCATTTTGGGGATAGTGGTGGTGTTCACCCTTCTGTACAGTTCCTCCCCAGGAATATACTAAAATATATATGTTTTTTGTTTTGTTTTCATTTTTTTTTTTTTTTTTTAATTGGCCAGATGCACTCAGGCAATTTTTGCAGAGGCCGGCACCTGCTGGAGAAATGACGCCTGATTCGCCTCTGTAAGTAGCCTACACAACTAGTACTATTGTTGCTGTTTTTGTTATTGTTATTATTATTATTATTATTAGCAATTATTACTTTCATAATCACATCACATTAATACTACTAATTGTAATCAGCAGCCTAGTATTATTTAGCCTTGTAGCAGTGGTGGCAGTAATTGTAATTTATCTACTACAAGTTACATGGTCAGATAAAATGTATTAATGCAACTATGTGGTAGGATGATAGAAATGACCAAATGCAATTGTGTAACGAGCAGCATGGATTAACTCTGTGTTTAAATACAGCTGCAGGAGAAGGGACATCCAGTAGTACTCAAGGGGCCAGTAACACACAGGCCAGGAACACACCGCCTGCATCAGGTGAGTCTATTTAATAGTATTTATTCAAGCCACATCCATACTTTAAAGTACAATAGAAACATGTTAGCATGTATTAAATACAATAGCTTGTTTTCTTAAAGAAGTTCAACCACATTCATGATCATTTCACTTATTATATTAAACACTGCTTGTCTGGCTATACAATATGCTTGAATACAGGTGAAGGTGAAGGGACATCCAGGACCACATCAAGCACTCAGGTCACCAGTGAAACTACACTGCCACCTGCAGACACCTCACCCTCCGCAATTTCTGATATACAGGGAGAACCTATAGATCCTGCTGACTGGCCAGCCCTCTGTGATCCGGTAAGGACAGAGTTAGTTTGCAGAGGACCATACCAGACCAGTCCAGACTTTACATTTCCAAAAAGAGATGATGGGAGAAGCTGCCACCACAACCACTTCTACAGGAAATTAGTAAATGGGGAGAAAATCAAGAGAAGCTGGCTTGTATATTCAAGGAAAAACAATACTCTGTATTGCTTCTGCTGCAAGCTATTTTCACAGAAAAATGACCACCTCATTAGTAGTGGCCTAAATGACTGGAAGAATTGTAGTGAGGTATTTGAGATATTTTGTAGTGGTACGTACAGTATCCATAAAAGCACTTTTGTTTGTAGAGGGTATAGTTAGGGTATAAAGGGTCATAATTTGCTTAAATGTCCTTACAGGTGCTTAAGAGTGTTTTGCACAGTTTATGGTTTTGCACAGTTTATGGAGTTGATTTAGTCCTAACTTTGAGTGTGTAATACATTATTTTAAATAATAAAAAAGAAAATGTTCTGAAACTATTCTGGTGTTTGTTGTCCATGCACCATTTATTGTTGAACTGCAATGTAGAATAGTAGAATTATAAGTGGGTGAAAAAACTGCTATGCAAAGTAAAGCAGTTAAGTTAATATATGTCTCTTCAGTGATGTTAAGTATTGTGTGTGTGTGTGTGTGTGTGGGGGGGGGGGGGGGGGGGCGCAAAACTCAATCTCGCCTAGGGCAACTAAAGGGCTAGAGCCGGCCCTGGTGACATGAATAGTTTACACTAATCAATCAACAACATAAAAAGTGCATACAAAAGAACTGATTTAGAATTCAAATATAACTGTGTTAAAGCAAAGGCCTTAAACATTTGCACAGTACTATACTCTTACTATACAATACTCTATACTGCACAGTTATATACTCTTGCAGAACTAAAAAAAGCCATTTTCTGAGTAGACCCGATCCTGACCCGATTGGATCGATCTTTTGATTGCATGAAATGCTCTTCATGTTTTTTCCCTTAAGTTCCTTCACAGCCAAGCCAAAGATTCCTGCTGAATTGAAAGCCATAAGTGTCGATGTTTGTCTGTTTAATTTTGATGCTTCCAATTGTACAATTGTCGGTGTTTCCCTGTAGTCTGGAACGTTTCTGAAAGATTAGAGCCATGTTTTTTTGAGGATTTATTTTTAGGGTCCATGTTTGACAAAGCTGTGCCAATGCATTCATGCTCTTCTGCAGGGCCTCTTTTATCAGTGACAGTAAAACCAGATAATCTGCATAAAGCCAACACTTGATATCAGTGCCCAGCAGTATGAGTCCTGATACTGTAGAATTCTGGAACTGTAGAATTCTGTAATGTGTGCGTGTCAGTTTATTAATGTGCTTGGACTGTTTCTTGTGTTATATTTCCTTGGAATTATCTGCCATGTTTTTTCCTGAAATGTATCTTTTGTTTTTGTCTATCTTCTGAGTTTTGGATTAATTCTGCCTAGGCCAGTTCTCATACACCAACAAATGGTTCAGAGGTCTGACCAAAGCAGAATTAAAGATTGCTATATTTATGACCTACCCAGCGTGCAAACAGGCACGTACACACTACGCTTGCAAACTGTCTGCAAATGATCTACCTTTCATAATGGAAGAAAACACCTGGTGGTTAGCTACTTCTTGGCACAACAGGTTGTAACAGTTAAAAGAGGAAGTGGTACATTATTAAAACAACACAGAAAGAGAAAGAGTTCGCTTCATGAACAGTTTCCCACGATATGACACCTTTAATTAAATATCATAGTAATGATTAGTTGCAGGTTTGTTAAGATATTACTTTTCTATATAATGTGACTTCTAGGCTACCACAGCAGTTGTAAGAGATTAAGAGCTACGACAGCACTGTGGACAAATTTAAGGCACATTTCAAACAATACTGAAAAGTAAGGATGCTTTATAAGGTGACAGAATAGTGTATACTAATCAATCAACAACAAACAAAGTGCATAGAAAAGAACCGATGCAGAAGGAAAATATAACTTTGTTAAAGCAAAGGCCTTAAACATTTACACAGTTCTAACTCTGCATGCAGGTATTCAGTTGGATGTTTGTCCCAATTTGAAAAAAGAATAGAATTTTAGTAGACCCGATCCTGACCCAATTGGATCGATCTTTTGATGGCATGACACGCTCTTCATGCCTTTTCCCTTAACTTCCTTCACAGCCAAGCCAAAAAATCCTGCTGAATTGAAAGTTAGGCCTAAATAAGAGTTGATGTTTGTGTATTTAATTTTGATGCTTCCAATTGTTCAATTGTTGGTGTTTCCCTGTAGCCTGGAACGTTTTGAAGGATTAGAACCTTGTTTTTTTGAGGATTTATTTTTAGAGTCCATGTTTGACAAAGCTGTGCCAATGCATTCATGCTCTTCTGCAAGCCCTCTTTTATCAGTGACAGTAAAACCAGATAATCTGCATAAAGCCAACACTTGATATCAGTGCCCAGCAGTATGAGTCCTGATACTGTAGAATTCTGGAACTGTAGAATTCTGTAATGTGTGCGTGTCAGTTTATTAATGTGCTTGGACTGTTTCTTGTGTTATATTTCCTTGGAATTATCTGCCATGTTTTTTCCTGAAATGTATCTTTTGTTTTGTCTATCTTCTGAGTTTTGGATTAATTCTGCCTAGGCCAGTTCTCATACACCAACAAATGGTTCAGAGGTGTGACAAAAGCAGCACTAAAGATTGCTCTATGTATGACCTACCCAGCGTGCAAACAGGCACGTACACACTACGCTTGCAAACTGTCTGCAAATGATCTACCTTTCATAATGGAAGAAAACACCTGGTGGTTAGCTACTTCTTGGCACAACAGGTTGTAACAGTTAAAAGAGGAAGTGGTACATTATTAAAACAACACAGAAAGAGAAAGAGTTCGCTTCATGAACAGTTTCCCACGATATGACACCTTTAATTAAATATCATAGTAAGGATTAGTTGCAGGTTTGTTAAGATATTACTTTGTTCTTCTGGTTTGCTGCTTTCATGGCATTTACTGTGGGGAATGATGTTGGCTGGATGACGGTTATGCACATAATGTGACTCCTAGGCCTCCACAGTTATGCATAGAATGTGACTCCTAGGCTACCACAGTCGTTGTAAGAGATAAAGAGCTACGACAGCATGTGCAAAAGTTTTAGGCACATTTCAAACAATACTGAGAAGTAAGGATGCTTTAAAGATGACATGGATAGTTTATACTAATTAATTAGCAACATATAGATCAACAACATACAAAGTGCATACAAAATAACTGATACAGAAGAAAAAAATTACTGTGTTATTGGACTATCACATGATTTGGATGCCTATCTAATGACCAATTATGGACACTGGACACAAGCTGTTTCTTTTACTAGATATCCAATGACTTTTGATAATCCTTCAGAGTAACCTCAAGGTTTCCAATCCGTTTGATATGTGCTGCTGGTCAGAATTTAATGTAGGGTGGTCAAATAGGTTTCTGAAGTGCTCTCTCCATAGCTCTCCATTTTTTTTATTGCTAATTTTTTTTGTTTTTTATGTTTTCATTTGTCCCAGAATTTAATTGATTCTTTTATATATTTCAGTTGTTTCTGTATGCGTTAATGTTAGTCAGTTCACATGTCAACTACAGAATAAATACATGTGTATAGTTCAACAAACTCTACAATAATAAGGCTTCATAAAATGCATGTACTATTTAAGTAAGGCACACAGGATGAAAATAGTTATGGTATTTAGTGAACGCTTTTGTCCAAAGTGATCTACAGAACAAATCTGAAAAAACAAACAAAGCATTGTGCACAATCCAGCAAAATGCTTACCGTATATCATATCATAGTACAATTATCAATAATAGTAACTATAATACTACAGAAATGGTAGGGCTTGTAACAAATACATTAGAATGACAGATGAGCTATAAAGAAGCTTGTGATTTGTTTGGCGATATTTATTGCTCATCCAACCAATCAATATCACTCTGGTAATATTTTAAGCATCTCATAGCTCCCAGTTGGATAGTGTTCCGTATGTTGGATTTAACCTCAGTTATGCCCTTCCACAGCTGTTGCTTTATTGTGTGGAATAAAATTATATAATATAATTATATTTTTTCTATAGATTTTTTATATCTGTTTTGGGAGAAGAAGGTTATTTCAACTATCACTATACTGAATCACATCAGCGGTGTTAAGATCCGATGAGTGTATGTTATGATATGTGGATAACGCCGGTTAAATCTAGCAATGTTAATGAAATATGTGATGGCTCATTGCGGTGATGTTATGTACATTTATTAAGGATAGTTAATATTCGATGCACTAGGCCTTTGAGGTTTTCAAGGAATACAAACAGGGTTCAAACACTGTTCAAGTGGAATAAAGGTGTTTAGTCGGTCCAATATGTCACTCTTAATGACATACACACCGTATATTTTTTATTTTCCCGACGGTTATATCAGATAGCCATGACCATTTACGATGGACCCTACACCTAAGGATGGGGTGGTGCAAAAAGTAAGTTGTAATTAGTGTTACGCTGAAAATATTTGCGTGGTGCAACCCAGTGCAAGAGTTTATCCACACTTGTTTTTTTTTTTTTCCCCGGCCTGTATTTGGTGGCTGGTGTCGTGCCGCATTCTGCACCCTGCCGGACAATGCAACCCTCGAGGATATTTTAGTTTTTGATGAATTAAAGGAAGTTGACAAGTCTTGAGAACAGAATCAACTCTACAATATTTCGTAGTATTTACATTTTATATCCGTTTTGCAGTCCTTCTTAACCTGTACAAGTAAAGTTAGCCAACATGGAAAATAAGTAGAAGCCTACATCTGACTTTTCTTGTCGTTTTCATGCATTAGTTTTGATAAAACCAGTAAAACCCTGTCTATTTTACAAGTTAGACTGACTCTATCCCCGGGGTAGAACAATTAAAACATTAATTTGTTTTCCCAGCCTAACCTATCATGATTTGGTGAGGGTGCATTTCATGGCAGGGCTGCAGAATGCGGCATGACACCGGCCTTTATTTGTTCATGATGACCTTTTATTCTAAAACTGATTGTTCCAATCCTTAATTGTGATTGGCTAAATCGCGTTCCATGCCGTTGTAAAATCCAGCATTACCTGTCAAGTTGTCCTCATAACATTCTATGATAACATTCCATATTACTGCGCATGGAATATTTCAAAGAAAGAAAGACGTTACAAAGCTGTCGCTGGCCTAGAGGGGAGAGAGATTATGGCAGTGACGGGACATAGATAGGTGCGAGTTGTCACTGAAATCGTACTGGAGTCCAAATTACAGCGAGAGGAAGGAGTGGAGCAACATCCTTGCAACATCATCTGGGACACTGAAGCGTCAACATCAAGATACCCCTGTCGCTGCACCAGCAAAGAGGAGCCTGTTTGAAAACTATTTCAACAATTGCACTATTAATGGCGATATAATTTAATGTGAATAAATAAGCACCCCTTTTTTGTCGGTAGCGCAAGTGTTCCATCTGGCTGTTGCATGGCAACGATTTATTTAGGAACTATACTTTGTAGTGGCGGAAGAATGACAGTTTGTTATTAAACTATTTTGTTTCTTAAATGTAATTGTCGTTATTTAATGAAACCATATCAGATATTTGTAGTGACAGTTTTAGTCCGTGTTTTGCGCTAATTTTAGAACAGGTAAGGCGATTTTAGGCACTCCGCTTCGCGTCATGCCTAACAACTCCCCTTACCTGTTCTAAAATCAGCGCAAACCACGGCCTCTTGGGGCTTATTGCTTAAATTGAATCCTGTTTTTTATTTGAGGAAATACGGTACATGCAATAATGCTCCATGGTGAGGGTATGATGGCCCATCCTTGTTTTTGACCATTTTGCAGATTTGTCATTGTTTATTCTGCATCCATCCCTTCACTAAGCTCCCTCGAACAATCAGATGTCAGATGGTGTGTAAATGTACATGGTCAGTCAAGCTATGGCCAACTCCAAAACTATTCTATTATGTTCTATAGAAATGAGTGTTACAGTAAAACATACCCTCTGGGGACAGTCATAGCAATACATTTTCTCGTGACATATATCAACAACCTTTCAAAAATCTATCTGAATTTGTGCTGGGTGGAAATGTAGGACTCAAACACTTATCTTGAGGTAATGGATACACAAACCATATCATTAAGAACCTGACCCTTCAAACTCACCCCACATCTTCTTCAAAATATTAAGTTTGTTGAAAATGTGATACATTGCCCGACACTGCCTGCTCCTCAGGTCATGGCTATGATGATGGTGTCAAAATGTCCACCTGGAGGTGGGTGTCCCCTCTTGGCCCCTGCAGTTGGAGGGGTACGTAGCCACTGGCCCTCAGGCTGTAGAGCTAACGAAGACATTATTCACATCTTTTAATATCAAATACTAAAACACTTATTATTTTTCATTTTCTTAACAAATATTTTGTGGTGTAAAACTCCTGTTACTTACTAGTAATTCATAAAAAGTATTATTGTTGTAAATATCACATATGAAAAATATGAATGTATTCATTCATTAATAATGATCCTAATTGCTATCCAGTGAACTTAGTGATTTAGCAGGGGGGTTGGACACTTTTGCATGAAACTGTATGCATGTCACATTCTCATCAGGAGCAAAGCCCCCTAAAGATTTGATCCTCGATCTTAGAGGAGAAAGACTATTCACCCCTGGGACACCCTAGTTCTGTGCCATCCAGCATTTAAAAGCATCTAGACAGTTAAATGTTCTAGCCTCGTACCTAGTGTCGCCGTGAAGTCCAATCATTCGAGGCTATATCCCCGAATATTTTAATCTCAGCCTAGTATTTTCACCCTGAAAACAGGTGTTTAGCAAAACAACAGACCCTGATATTTTCAGTAGCTACAAATGCCCCTGCTTGTGCCAGGTTTACATGGAGTTAGGATTTGCTCCTGCTGAGAAACTGAGCTCCAGGACTTCATGATTTACATGCCACACCCACCCTGTAACCTACGTGTTCATACAATATAGGAGCAAGACCATTATATTAACATTAGATGGGGGACCGGGATGAAAATGTGACCTGGAATCATAGTGCGAAAATAGACCTGTCAGAGAAGGAACACCTGGCGATTCTCTCGCCTTTTATCTTTCACCTTTGAATAATGTAACTTATAAAACACGTCGGCCGGCAGAAACAACCCAATGGACAACCCAAGACTCATTTCCCATGAAAAATGTTTTTTTCTCATTTCCCAACACTCATTTCTGGACGGATGAACAGACGCGATTCGTGCTCAATCAACTGTTGTTGCTGTTTGTAGCATAGACATATATATGTCTATGGTTGGTAGTGGTGAAGAGGTCAAGCGGAAACGGCTGTATCACCACTAGTTATAATGAAAACAGCGCCACCTATCTTATTGGATATGACATGATTTCGGCCAATGATTCGATTTATTCACTGCCATGTATATTGGGATAATAGCAGTTGCCCCAAAAGATAGCATAGTCCGACTAAAGCAAGATTCAAATTATACCATCATGTAAACACACTGACCGTGGTTACATGCATTCGAATAACTGGTTTAGTCGGACTGAAATCGAATTATCCGTTTCATGTAAACACCTTTGTTCGACTACGATCCGATTAACACCCCTGGATAACTCGATCCGATCCGGTTGATAATTCGACTATCGCGGCATGTAACGGTGAATTGGATTAGGAGCTGGACTTTGCGTCTTTGCGCATGCTTGAGATCCCGCCGCCCTCCTCCCTCCCTCCCTGCCAGGTCGTGACCCAGAAGACGAAAGAGAGATACGTTGTCTCAACAGTCTAGTGAGACTTTTTTTATGAATATCCTGCAGACTGTCTCACAAGCTTATTCTTGTTGATTATAAACAAACATAACAGAAGAGGTCCGAAGATATGAGCACCTTTACAACCCCTCCTTAAACACGTATAAGGACGTTCTACATTTTATTTGCTTAAAACACACATTTCCATGGCAATGTTCCGAAAGCCCATAATTCCGACAGCCTGCTGTTCCGAAATTGTGAGCACAGCAACGTGAACCACTATAGCCCACATGCACATCCCAATGAATCACACAATCATAAATATATGAATGCCTTCATTTCACAAGCATTAACTTTAATTCAGAATATTATTATACACACATGGCATTTGCATCGCGATGATACAAAAATATTTTCATGATTGCCAACGCATGCATGCTTTGTCAGTGCTTGACAAGATCTGCGTAATGTCCTGCGACAATCTGCCGGTGATTTCCTTTGCATCAGTGGTAGCCTACCCCATATTCAAAACCAGAGTAGGCTAAGTTAACAAATATTGCCTAGGAAAAGTTATATGCGTGATAGCCCGATGAGCGTCTCCGCTCTGCTGTGCAAACGAAATGCTGTGTGTGTTTTGTGCCACTTAAAATATTTCTAAATTTTGCCAGGGGGACTATTTTTCGGAATATTGAGATTTCGGAATATCGGGCTTTCGGAACACTGGGCCGTCCCCCCTGACCAATACCTGTCAAACTCGGTGATAGTATTCACAACTATTTTGTCCTTCATTCTATCAAATATGATGAAATTTGGTATTGTACTCGTGAAGCAAGCGTGAGTTTAGTTTTGTTCGGTTATCTGGCGCTGAAAAAAACACGAATAAGTACTGTCAAATCAGAAAGCAAATCAGCTGTCACTCGGCTATTACCTGATCAATACCTGTCAAACTCGTGATAGTATTCACAACTAATTTGTCCTTCATTCTATCAAATATGATGAAATTTGGTATTGTACTCGTGAGGCAAGCGTGAGTTTAGTTTTGTTCGGTTATTTGGCGCTGCCCTCTAAAGACAGAGACAGAGACGTGACAGGTGGAACGCGATAGTTTCCCGTTGCAATACCTTCCTTTATAGACAACAACGATCATACACTCCCATTGCACTCAAACAACCACACTCAAAAGAGGAGATATTGTTGAATCACAGAGTGAGGAATCTCAACATAGGCCAGTGCTCATACACCGACAAATGGTTCAGAGGTCTGACAAAAGCAGAATAAAAAATTGCTATATTCATGACCTACCCGGCGTGCAAACAGGCACGTACACACTAAGCTTGCAAACTACACACTACGCTTGCAAACCATCTAGCTTTCATAATGGAAGGAAACACCTGGTGGTTAGCTACTTATCGGTACAACAGCTTGTTACATTTAGAAGAGGAAGTGGTACATCAAAGTCAAAGTCAGTCAGTTTTTATTTGGTCACAACACGACACACAACACACACGTGCATTTCAGGTCGCAGTGAAATTTGTCCTCCAGGGCAGCCTTTATGGCGCCCAGGGACCAAGTCAAATGATCCGTCTTGGTCAGTGACGGTCAGGAGAGTGTTCTGTTCTTCTGAATGTTTTTCTGTTGGGGTTCTTAGTGGAGGAAACCCCTTGTGGACACGGGGAGAACATGCAAACTCCACACAGAAAGGGCCGGGAGATAGCCCACCTGAGCACTGAAGGCCTGGGGAGAACCTGCCCCCCAGTACCAACAGCGCCCCATGTGGGAATCGAACCCAGGACCTTCTTGCTGTGAGGAATGATGTTAGCTGGATGACGGTTATTCATATAATGTGACTCCTAGGCTGCAACAGTAGTTGTACGAGATTAAGAGCTATGACAGTACTGTGCACAAGTTTTAGGCACATTTCAAACAATACTGAAAATTAAGGATGCTTTAAAGGTGACATGCAGGGCCGGCGATTGCTATAGGCGAACTAGGCGACTGCCTAGGGCGACAAATGGGTTGGGGGCGCCCTCTAGTGTCGCCCTTAGACCTACTTCCCATTAATCATAGTGAGAATAACAAGCAAATTAAAACATGTTTATTAATCATGATCATCCTAGGGTGCCCCTTCAGCCACACGTTTACTTGTCAACCCGATTTTTAGATTAAATTGATTGACGGTTGCGTTAAGTTACGTTACATTACGTTAGTTACGTAAGGGCTCCTGCACACTGCCAGGGTGGGGTGAGCGTGTTAGCTACGTGGCATTCGCAAAAATGAAGCGGTCTAAACCATCTGGAGCACAGGGACGAAAACGAAGAAAGGAAGAAGAGGAAAAGAAAGCCAAGTATAGAGGTAAGTCTTCTCATCTCAGCCATTAAGGTGTCAAACGACAAAAAAACGTAGTATTGTGCATCACCTAATATTGGACGTATATTGCTGTCACTTAGACTAGCTATAGCTAGCTAGCGACTGTTACTTTGCTAATTTGCTACGTAGGCTATTACTAGCAAACGTAACTTCACTGATAACCTACATGGATGTAAATGTCAAAAGACCAGTATCTGGATAACGTATGCTAGTTATGAAAAGTACAGTTGCTGTCTACATTCATTATAAATGGCACAAGTTCTGTTTAGTGAATTCACAACTAGCAGGTGCATACACACAGTAACCATTTTGGGGATAGTGGTGGTGTTCACCCTTCTGTACAGTTCCTCCCCAGGAATATACTAAAATATATATGTTTTTTGTTTTGTTTTCATTTTTTTTTTTTTTTTTTAATTGGCCAGATGCACTCAGGCAATTTTTGCAGAGGCCGGCACCTGCTGGAGAAATGACGCCTGATTCGCCTCTGTAAGTAGCCTACACAACTAGTACTATTGTTGCTGTTTTTGTTATTGTTATTATTATTATTATTATTAGCAATTATTACTTTCATAATCACATCACATTAATACTACTAATTGTAATCAGCAGCCTAGTATTATTTAGCCTTGTAGCAGTGGTGGCAGTAATTGTAATTTATCTACTACAAGTTACATGGTCAGATAAAATGTATTAATGCAACTATGTGGTAGGATGATAGAAATGACCAAATGCAATTGTGTAACGAGCAGCATGGATTAACTCTGTGTTTAAATACAGCTGCAGGAGAAGGGACATCCAGTAGTACTCAAGGGGCCAGTAACACACAGGCCAGGAACACACCGCCTGCATCAGGTGAGTCTATTTAATAGTATTTATTCAAGCCACATCCATACTTTAAAGTACAATAGAAACATGTTAGCATGTATTAAATACAATAGCTTGTTTTCTTAAAGAAGTTCAACCACATTCATGATCATTTCACTTATTATATTAAACACTGCTTGTCTGGCTATACAATATGCTTGAATACAGGTGAAGGTGAAGGGACATCCAGGACCACATCAAGCACTCAGGTCACCAGTGAAACTACACTGCCACCTGCAGACACCTCACCCTCCGCAATTTCTGATATACAGGGAGAACCTATAGATCCTGCTGACTGGCCAGCCCTCTGTGATCCGGTAAGGACAGAGTTAGTTTGCAGAGGACCATACCAGACCAGTCCAGACTTTACATTTCCAAAAAGAGATGATGGGAGAAGCTGCCACCACAACCACTTCTACAGGAAATTAGTAAATGGGGAGAAAATCAAGAGAAGCTGGCTTGTATATTCAAGGAAAAACAATACTCTGTATTGCTTCTGCTGCAAGCTATTTTCACAGAAAAATGACCACCTCATTAGTAGTGGCCTAAATGACTGGAAGAATTGTAGTGAGGTATTTGAGATATTTTGTAGTGGTACGTACAGTATCCATAAAAGCACTTTTGTTTGTAGAGGGTATAGTTAGGGTATAAAGGGTCATAATTTGCTTAAATGTCCTTACAGGTGCTTAAGAGTGTTTTGCACAGTTTATGGTTTTGCACAGTTTATGGAGTTGATTTAGTCCTAACTTTGAGTGTGTAATACATTATTTTAAATAATAAAAAAGAAAATGTTCTGAAACTATTCTGGTGTTTGTTGTCCATGCACCATTTATTGTTGAACTGCAATGTAGAATAGTAGAATTATAAGTGGGTGAAAAAACTGCTATGCAAAGTAAAGCAGTTAAGTTAATATATGTCTCTTCAGTGATGTTAAGTATTGTGTGTGTGTGTGTGTGTGTGGGGGGGGGGGGGGGGGGGGCGCAAAACTCAATCTCGCCTAGGGCAACTAAAGGGCTAGAGCCGGCCCTGGTGACATGAATAGTTTACACTAATCAATCAACAACATAAAAAGTGCATACAAAAGAACTGATTTAGAATTCAAATATAACTGTGTTAAAGCAAAGGCCTTAAACATTTGCACAGTACTATACTCTTACTATACAATACTCTATACTGCACAGTTATATACTCTTGCAGAACTAAAAAAAGCCATTTTCTGAGTAGACCCGATCCTGACCCGATTGGATCGATCTTTTGATTGCATGAAATGCTCTTCATGTTTTTTCCCTTAAGTTCCTTCACAGCCAAGCCAAAGATTCCTGCTGAATTGAAAGCCATAAGTGTCGATGTTTGTCTGTTTAATTTTGATGCTTCCAATTGTACAATTGTCGGTGTTTCCCTGTAGTCTGGAACGTTTCTGAAAGATTAGAGCCATGTTTTTTTGAGGATTTATTTTTAGGGTCCATGTTTGACAAAGCTGTGCCAATGCATTCATGCTCTTCTGCAGGGCCTCTTTTATCAGTGACAGTAAAACCAGATAATCTGCATAAAGCCAACACTTGATATCAGTGCCCAGCAGTATGAGTCCTGATACTGTAGAATTCTGGAACTGTAGAATTCTGTAATGTGTGCGTGTCAGTTTATTAATGTGCTTGGACTGTTTCTTGTGTTATATTTCCTTGGAATTATCTGCCATGTTTTTTCCTGAAATGTATCTTTTGTTTTTGTCTATCTTCTGAGTTTTGGATTAATTCTGCCTAGGCCAGTTCTCATACACCAACAAATGGTTCAGAGGTCTGACCAAAGCAGAATTAAAGATTGCTATATTTATGACCTACCCAGCGTGCAAACAGGCACGTACACACTACGCTTGCAAACTGTCTGCAAATGATCTACCTTTCATAATGGAAGAAAACACCTGGTGGTTAGCTACTTCTTGGCACAACAGGTTGTAACAGTTAAAAGAGGAAGTGGTACATTATTAAAACAACACAGAAAGAGAAAGAGTTCGCTTCATGAACAGTTTCCCACGATATGACACCTTTAATTAAATATCATAGTAATGATTAGTTGCAGGTTTGTTAAGATATTACTTTTCTATATAATGTGACTTCTAGGCTACCACAGCAGTTGTAAGAGATTAAGAGCTACGACAGCACTGTGGACAAATTTAAGGCACATTTCAAACAATACTGAAAAGTAAGGATGCTTTATAAGGTGACAGAATAGTGTATACTAATCAATCAACAACAAACAAAGTGCATAGAAAAGAACCGATGCAGAAGGAAAATATAACTTTGTTAAAGCAAAGGCCTTAAACATTTACACAGTTCTAACTCTGCATGCAGGTATTCAGTTGGATGTTTGTCCCAATTTGAAAAAAGAATAGAATTTTAGTAGACCCGATCCTGACCCAATTGGATCGATCTTTTGATGGCATGACACGCTCTTCATGCCTTTTCCCTTAACTTCCTTCACAGCCAAGCCAAAAAATCCTGCTGAATTGAAAGTTAGGCCTAAATAAGAGTTGATGTTTGTGTATTTAATTTTGATGCTTCCAATTGTTCAATTGTTGGTGTTTCCCTGTAGCCTGGAACGTTTTGAAGGATTAGAACCTTGTTTTTTTGAGGATTTATTTTTAGAGTCCATGTTTGACAAAGCTGTGCCAATGCATTCATGCTCTTCTGCAAGCCCTCTTTTATCAGTGACAGTAAAACCAGATAATCTGCATAAAGCCAACACTTGATATCAGTGCCCAGCAGTATGAGTCCTGATACTGTAGAATTCTGGAACTGTAGAATTCTGTAATGTGTGCGTGTCAGTTTATTAATGTGCTTGGACTGTTTCTTGTGTTATATTTCCTTGGAATTATCTGCCATGTTTTTTCCTGAAATGTATCTTTTGTTTTTGTCTATCTTCTGAGTTTTGGATTAATTCTGCCTAGGCCAGTTCTCATACACCAACAAATGGTTCAGAGGTGTGACAAAAGCAGCACTAAAGATTGCTCTATGTATGACCTACCCAGCGTGCAAACAGGCACGTACACACTACGCTTGCAAACTGTCTGCAAATGATCTACCTTTCATAATGGAAGAAAACACCTGGTGGTTAGCTACTTCTTGGCACAACAGGTTGTAACAGTTAAAAGAGGAAGTGGTACATTATTAAAACAACACAGAAAGAGAAAGAGTTCGCTTCATGAACAGTTTCCCACGATATGACACCTTTAATTAAATATCATAGTAAGGATTAGTTGCAGGTTTGTTAAGATATTACTTTGTTCTTCTGGTTTGCTGCTTTCATGGCATTTACTGTGGGGAATGATGTTGGCTGGATGACGGTTATGCACATAATGTGACTCCTAGGCCTCCACAGTTATGCATAGAATGTGACTCCTAGGCTACCACAGTCGTTGTAAGAGATAAAGAGCTACGACAGCATGTGCAAAAGTTTTAGGCACATTTCAAACAATACTGAGAAGTAAGGATGCTTTAAAGATGACATGGATAGTTTATACTAATTAATTAGCAACATATAGATCAACAACATACAAAGTGCATACAAAATAACTGATACAGAAGAAAAAAATTACTGTGTTATTGGACTATCACATGATTTGGATGCCTATCTAATGACCAATTATGGACACTGGACACAAGCTGTTTCTTTTACTAGATATCCAATGACTTTTGATAATCCTTCAGAGTAACCTCAAGGTTTTCCAATCCGTTTGATATGTGCTGCTGGTCAGAATTTAATGTAGGGTGGTCAAATAGGTTTCTGAAGTGCTCTCTCCATAGCTCTCCATTTTTTTTATTGCTAATTTTTTTTGTTTTTTATGTTTTCATTTGTCCCAGAATTTAATTGATTCTTTTATATATTTCAGTTGTTTCTGTATGCGTTAATGTTAGTCAGTTCACATGTCAACTACAGAATAAATACATGTGTATAGTTCAACAAACTCTACAATAATAAGGCTTCATAAAATGCATGTACTATTTAAGTAAGGCACACAGGATGAAAATAGTTATGGTATTTAGTGAACGCTTTTGTCCAAAGTGATCTACAGAACAAATCTGAAAAAACAAACAAAGCATTGTGCACAATCCAGCAAAATGCTTACCGTATATCATATCATAGTACAATTATCAATAATAGTAACTATAATACTACAGAAATGGTAGGGCTTGTAACAAATACATTAGAATGACAGATGAGCTATAAAGAAGCTTGTGATTTGTTTGGCGATATTTATTGCTCATCCAACCAATCAATATCACTCTGGTAATATTTTAAGCATCTCATAGCTCCCAGTTGGATAGTGTTCCGTATGTTGGATTTAACCTCAGTTATGCCCTTCCACAGCTGTTGCTTTATTGTGTGGAATAAAATTATATAATATAATTATATTTTTTCTATAGATTTTTTTATATCTGTTTTGGGAGAAGAAGGTTATTTCAACTATCACTATACTGAATCACATCAGCGGTGTTAAGATCCGATGAGTGTATGTTATGATATGTGGATAACGCCGGTTAAATCTAGCAATGTTAATGAAATATGTGATGGCTCATTGCGGTGATGTTATGTACATTTATTAAGGATAGTTAATATTCGATGCACTAGGCCTTTGAGGTTTTCAAGGAATACAAACAGGGTTCAAACACTGTTCAAGTGGAATAAAGGTGTTTAGTCGGTCCAATATGTCACTCTTAATGACATACACACCGTATATTTTTTATTTTCCCGACGGTTATATCAGATAGCCATGACCATTTACGATGGACCCTACACCTAAGGATGGGGTGGTGCAAAAAGTAAGTTGTAATTAGTGTTACGCTGAAAATATTTGCGTGGTGCAACCCAGTGCAAGAGTTTATCCACACTTGTTTTGTTTTTTTTCCCCGGCCTGTATTTGGTGGCTGGTGTCGTGCCGCATTCTGCACCCTGCCGGACAATGCAACCCTCGAGGATATTTTAGTTTTTGATGAATTAAAGGAAGTTGACAAGTCTTGAGAACAGAATCAACTCTACAATATTTCGTAGTATTTACATTTTATATCCGTTTTGCAGTCCTTCTTAACCTGTACAAGTAAAGTTAGCCAACATGGAAAATAAGTAGAAGCCTACATCTGACTTTTCTTGTCGTTTTCATGCATTAGTTTTGATAAAACCAGTAAAACCCTGTCTATTTTACAAGTTAGACTGACTCTATCCCCGGGGTAGAACAATTAAAACATTAATTTGTTTTCCCAGCCTAACCTATCATGATTTGGTGAGGGTGCATTTCATGGCAGGGCTGCAGAATGCGGCATGACACCGGCCTTTATTTGTTCATGATGACCTTTTATTCTAAAACTGATTGTTCCAATCCTTAATTGTGATTGGCTAAATCGCGTTCCATGCCGTTGTAAAATCCAGCATTACCTGTCAAGTTGTCCTCATAACATTCTATGATAACATTCCATATTACTGCGCATGGAATATTTCAAAGAAAGAAAGACGTTACAAAGCTGTCGCTGGCCTAGAGGGGAGAGAGATTATGGCAGTGACGGGACATAGATAGGTGCGAGTTGTCACTGAAATCGTACTGGAGTCCAAATTACAGCGAGAGGAAGGAGTGGAGCAACATCCTTGCAACATCATCTGGGACACTGAAGCGTCAACATCAAGATACCCCTGTCGCTGCACCAGCAAAGAGGAGCCTGTTTGAAAACTATTTCAACAATTGCACTATTAATGGCGATATAATTTAATGTGAATAAATAAGCACCCCTTTTTTGTCGGTAGCGCAAGTGTTCCATCTGGCTGTTGCATGGCAACGATTTATTTAGGAACTATACTTTGTAGTGGCGGAAGAATGACAGTTTGTTATTAAACTATTTTGTTTCTTAAATGTAATTGTCGTTATTTAATGAAACCATATCAGATATTTGTAGTGACAGTTTTAGTCCGTGTTTTGCGCTAATTTTAGAACAGGTAAGGCGATTTTAGGCACTCCGCTTCGCGTCATGCCTAACAACTCCCCTTACCTGTTCTAAAATCAGCGCAAACCACGGCCTCTTGGGGCTTATTGCTTAAATTGAATCCTGTTTTTTATTTGAGGAAATACGGTACATGCAATAATGCTCCATGGTGAGGGTATGATGGCCCATCCTTGTTTTTGACCATTTTGCAGATTTGTCATTGTTTATTCTGCATCCATCCCTTCACTAAGCTCCCTCGAACAATCAGATGTCAGATGGTGTGTAAATGTACATGGTCAGTCAAGCTATGGCCAACTCCAAAACTATTCTATTATGTTCTATAGAAATGAGTGTTACAGTAAAACATACCCTCTGGGGACAGTCATAGCAATACATTTTCTCGTGACATATATCAACAACCTTTCAAAAATCTATCTGAATTTGTGCTGGGTGGAAATGTAGGACTCAAACACTTATCTTGAGGTAATGGATACACAAACCATATCATTAAGAACCTGACCCTTCAAACTCACCCCACATCTTCTTCAAAATATTAAGTTTGTTGAAAATGTGATACATTGCCCGACACTGCCTGCTCCTCAGGTCATGGCTATGATGATGGTGTCAAAATGTCCACCTGGAGGTGGGTGTCCCCTCTTGGCCCCTGCAGTTGGAGGGGTACGTAGCCACTGGCCCTCAGGCTGTAGAGCTAACGAAGACATTATTCACATCTTTTAATATCAAATACTAAAACACTTATTATTTTTCATTTTCTTAACAAATATTTTGTGGTGTAAAACTCCTGTTACTTACTAGTAATTCATAAAAAGTATTATTGTTGTAAATATCACATATGAAAAATATGAATGTATTCATTCATTAATAATGATCCTAATTGCTATCCAGTGAACTTAGTGATTTAGCAGGGGGGTTGGACACTTTTGCATGAAACTGTATGCATGTCACATTCTCATCAGGAGCAAAGCCCCCCTAAAGATTTGATCCTCGATCTTAGAGGAGAAAGACTATTCACCCCTGGGACACCCTAGTTCTGTGCCATCCAGCATTTAAAAGCATCTAGACAGTTAAATGTTCTAGCCTCGTACCTAGTGTCGCCGTGAAGTCCAATCATTCGAGGCTATATCCCCGAATATTTTAATCTCAGCCTAGTATTTTCACCCTGAAAACAGGTGTTTAGCAAAACAACAGACCCTGATATTTTCAGTAGCTACAAATGCCCCTGCTTGTGCCAGGTTTACATGGAGTTAGGATTTGCTCCTGCTGAGAAACTGAGCTCCAGGACTTCATGATTTACATGCCACACCCACCCTGTAACCTACGTGTTCATACAATATAGGAGCAAGACCATTATATTAACATTAGATGGGGGACCGGGATGAAAATGTGACCTGGAATCATAGTGCGAAAATAGACCTGTCAGAGAAGGAACACCTGGCGATTCTCTCGCCTTTTATCTTTCACCTTTGAATAATGTTACTTATAAAAACACGTCGGCCGACCCAAGACTCATTTCCCATGAAAATATTTTTTTCTCATTTCCCAACACTCATTTCTGGACGGATGAACAGACGCGATTCGTGCTCAATCAACTGTTGTTGCTGTTGGTAGCATAGACATATATATGTCTATGGTTGGTAGTGCTGAAAAGGTCAAGCGGAAACGGCTGTATCACGACTAGTTGTAATGAAAACAGCGCCACCTATCTTATTGGATATGACATGCTTTCGGCCAATGATTCGATTTATTCACTGCCATGTATATTGGGATAATAGCAGTTGCCCCAAAAGATAGCATAGTCCGACTAAAGCAAGATTCAAATTATACCATCATGTAAACACACTGACCGTGGTTACATGCATTCGAATAACTGGTTTAGTCGGACTGAAATCGAATTATCCGTTTCATGTAAACACCTTTGTTCGACTACGATCCGATTAACACCCCTGGATAACTCGATCCGATCCGGTTGATAATTCGACTATCGCGGCATGTAACGGTGAATTGGATTAGGAGCTGGACTTTGCGTCTTTGCGCATGCTTGAGATCCCGACGCCCTCCTCCCTCCCTCCCTGCCAGGTCGTGACCCGGAAGACGAAAGAGAGATACGTTGTCTCAACAGTTCATACTAGTGAGACTTTTTTTATGAATATCCTGCAGACTGTCTCACAAGCTTATTCTTGTTGATTATAAACAAACATAACAGAAGAGGTCCGAAGATATGAGCACCTTTACAACCCCTCCTTAAACACGTATAAGGACGTTCCACATTTTATTTGCATAAAACACACAGCAGTACTGTCAAATCAGCTGTCACTCGGCTATTAACTGACCAAGATTCCATGGCAATGTTCTGAAAGCCCATAATTCCGACAGCCCGCTGTTCCGAAATTGTGAGCACAGCAACGTGAACCACTATAGCCCACATGCACATCCCAATGAATCACACAATCATAAATATATAAATGCCTTTATTTCACAAGCATTAACCCTTAATTCAGAATATTATTATACACACATGGCATTTGCATCGCGATGATACAAAAATATTTTTATGATTGCCAACGCATGCATGCTTTGTCAGTGCTTGACAAGATCTGCGTAATGTCCTGCGACAATCTGCCGGTGACTTCCTTCGAATGAGTGGTAGCCTACCCCATATTCAAAACCAGAGTAGGCTAAGTTAACAAATATTGCCTAGGAAAAGTTATATGCGTGATAGCCCGATGAGCGTCTCCGCTCTGCTGTGCAAACGAAATGCTGTGTGTGTTTTGTGCCACTTAAAATATTTCTAAATTTTGCCAGGGGGACTATTTTTCGGAATATTGAGATTTCGGAATATCGGGCTTTCGGAACACTGGGCCGTCCCCCCTGACCAATACCTGTCAAACTCGGTGAGTATTCACAACTATTTTGTCCTTCATTCTATCAAATATGATGAAATTTGGTATTGTACTCGTGAGGCAAGCGTGAGTTTAGTTTTGTTCGGTTATCTGGCGCTGAAAAAAACACGAATAAGTACTGTCAAATCAGAAAGCAAATCAGCTGTCACTCGGCTATTACCTGATCAATACCTGTCAAACTCGGTGATAGTATTCACAACTAATTTGTCCTTCATTCTATCAAATATGATGAAATTTGGTATTGTACTCGTGAGGCAAGCGTGAGTTTAGTTTTGTTCGGTTATTTGGCGCTGCCCTCTAAAGACAGAGACAGAGACGTGACAGGTGGAATGCGATATTTTCCCGTTGCAATACCTTCCTTTATAGACAACAACGATCATACACTCCCATTGCACTCAAACAACCACACTTAAAAGAGGAGATATTGTTGAATCACAGAGTAAGGAATCTCAACCTAGGCCAGTGCTCATACACCGACAAATGGTTCAGAGGTCTGACAAAAGCAGAATAAAAAATTGCTATATTCATGACCTACCCGGCGTGCAAACAGGCACGTACACACTAAGCTTGCAAACTACACACTAAGCTTGCAAACCATCTAGCTTTAATAATGGAAGGAAACACCTGGTGGTTAGCTACTTATCGGTACAACAGCTTGTTACATTTAGAAGAGGAAGTGGTACATCAAAGTCAAAGTCAGTCAGTTTTTATTTGGTCACAACACGACACACAACACACACGTGCATTTCAGGGCACACGCATGCAGTGAAAACAGCGCCCCATGTGGGAATCGAACCCAGGACCTTCTTGCTGTGAGGCAGCAGTGCAAGCACCTGAGCCACCGCGCCACACATACATGGTCAAAACAGAAAGAGTTCCCTTTATGAACAGTTTCCCACGATATGACACCTTTAATTAAATATCATAGTAATGATTAGTTGCAGATGTGTTCAGATATTACTTTACTCTTCTGGTTTGCTGCTTTCATGGCATTTACTCTGGGGAATGATGTTGGCTGGATGATGGTTATTCATATAATGTGACTCCTAGGCTGCAACAGTAGTTGTAAGAGATTGAGAGCTACGACAGCACTGTGGACAAGTTTTAGGCACATTTCAAACAATACTGAAAAGTAAGGATGCTTGATAAGGTGACAGAATAGTGTATACTAATCAATCAACAACATAAAAAGTGCATACAAAAGAACTGATTTAGAATTAAAATATAACTGTGTTAAAGCAAAGGCCTAAAACATTTGCACAGTACTATACTCTTACTATACAATACTCTATACTGCACAGTTATATACTCTTGCAGAACTAAAAAAAGCCATTTTCTGAGTAGACCCGATCCTGACCCGATTGGATCGATCTTTTGATTGCATGAAATGCTCTTCATGTTTTTTCCCTTAAGTTCCTTCACAGCCAAGCCAAAGATTCCTGCTGAATTGAAAGCCATAAGTGTCGATGTTTGTCTGTTTAATTTTGATGCTTCCAATTGTACAATTGTCGGTGTTTCCCTGTAGTCTGGAACGTTTCTGAAAGATTAGAGCCATGTTTTTTTGAGGATTTATTTTTAGGGTCCATGTTTGACAAAGCTGTGCCAATGTGACAGTAAAACCAGATAATCTGCATAAAGCCAACACTTGATATCAGTGCCCAGCAGTATGAGTCCTGATACTGTAGAATTCTGTAATGTGTGCGTGTCAGTTTATTAATGTGCTTGGACTGTTTCTTGTGTTATATTTCCTTGGAATTATCTGCCATGTTTTTTCCTGAAATGTATCTTTTGTTTTTGTCTATCTTCTGAGTTTTGGATTAATTCTGCCTAGGCCAGTTCTCATACACCAACAAATGGTTCAGAGGTCTGACCAAAGCAGAATTAAAGATTGCTATATTTATGACCTACCCAGCGTGCAAACAGGCACTATCGATTTACTTTTTAATGAACTGTATTATGTATCTTCTTGTTTTTCTCTCTTTTTTATAGTTGTATATCTGTTATTTTATATGGAACTTGGCGTCTGAAATAAAGATTTATATATGTAACAGTTAAAAGAGGAAGTGGTACATTATTAAAACAACACAGAAAGAGAAAGAGTTCGCTTCATGAACAGTTTCCCACGATATGACACCTTTAATTAAATGTCATAGTAATGATTAGTTGCAGGTTTGTTAAGATATTACTTTTCTATATAATGTGACTTCTAGGCTACCACAGCAGTTGTAAGAGATTAAGAGCTACGACAGCACTGTGGACAAGTTTAAGGCACATTTCAAACAATACTGAAAAGTAAGGATGCTTTATAAGGTGACAGAATAGTGTATACTAATCAATCAACAACAAACAAAGTGCATAGAAAAGAACCGATGCAGAAGGAAAATATAACTTTGTTAAAGCAAAGGCCTTAAACATTTACACAGTTCTAACTCTGCATGCAGGTATTCAGTTGGATGTTTGTCCCAATTTGAAAAAAGAATAGAATTTTAGTAGACCCGATCCTGACCCAATTGGATCGATCTTTTGATGGCATGACACGCTCTTCATGCCTTTTCCCTTAACTTCCTTCACAGCCAAGCCAAAAAATCCTGCTGAATTGAAAGTTAGGCCTAAATAAGAGTTGATGTTTGTGTATTTAATTTTGATGCTTCCAATTGTTCAATTGTTGGTGTTTCCCTGTAGCCTGGAACGTTTTGAAGGATTAGAACCTTGTTTTTTTGAGGATTTATTTTTAGAGTCCATGTTTGAAAAAGCTGTGCCAATGCATTCATGCTCTTCTGCAAGCCCTCTTTTATCAGTGACAGTAAAACCAGATAATCTGCATAAAGCCAACACTTGATATCAGTGCCCAGCAGTATGAGTCCTGATACTGTAGAATTCTGGAACTGTAGAATTCTGTAATGTGTGCGTGTCAGTTTATTAATGTGCTTGGACTGTTTCTTGTGTTATATTTCCTTGGAATTATCTGCCATGTTTTTTCCTGAAATGTATCTTTTGTTTTTGTCTATCTTCTGAGTTTTGGATTAATTCTGCCTAGGCCAGTTCTCATACACCAACAAATGGTTCAGAGGTCTGACCAAAGCAGAATTAAAGATTGCTATATTTATGACCTACCCAGCATGCAAACAGGCACGTACACACTACGCTTGCAAACTGTCTGCAAATGATCTACCTTTCATAATGGAAGAAAACACCTGGTGGTTAGCTACTTCTTGGCACAAAAGGTTGTATCATCATCATTGTTGATCATGATATAAAATATAATGCAAAGAAAAGCCACATAATGATAGTCAGAAGTAATCAGGACAGGAAATTAACCTTCCCTACCTTTTATTTATCTGGCAGTCCCCTTGGTGTTTGTGAGGAAACCTGGTGGTTAGCTACTTCTTGGCACAACAGGTTGTATCATCATCATTGTTGATCATGATATAAAATATAATGCAAAGAAAAGCCACATAATGATAGTCAGAAGTAATCAGGACAGGAAATTAACCTTCCCTACCTTTTATTTATCTGGCAGTCCCCTTGGTGTTTGTCAGGGAAATAAAATATCTGGGCCATGTCATTTCTGATGATTGGACAGATGACAAAGATGTATATCGACAGCGCTGTAAAATATATTCTCAGGCCAATATGTTATTAAGGAAGTTTTCTATGTGCTCAGACTCAGTTAAATGTTCCCTGTTTAGAACCTACATAACACCATTGTACACTGCTCAGTTGTGGTCTAAATACAGGAAAAGGAGCATACAGAGACTGAAAGTAGCTTACAATGATGCTTTTAGATTGCTGCTTCATGTGCCTAGGTGGCATAGTGCTAGTCAGTTGTTTGTGTCTAAGCACGTACCAACCTGTGAGGCGCTCTTGAGACAATTGATGTATGGTTTCATGTATCGACTGGACAAATCTGAGAACTGTATAGTAGAGGCTCTGGTCAACCCTCTAAAGAGCTGCTATCGATTTACTTTTTAATGAACTGTATTATGTATCTTCTTGTTTTTCTCTCTTTTTTATAGTTGTATGTCTGTTATTTTATATGGAACTTGGCGTCTGAAATAAAGATTTATATATGTAACAGTTAAAAGAGGAAGTGGTACATTATTAAAACAACACAGAAAGAGAAAGAGTTCGCTTCATGAACAGTTTCCCACGATATGACACCTTTAATTAAATATCATAGTAATGATTAGTTGCAGGTTTGTTAAGATATTACTTTTCTATATAATGTGACTTCTAGGCTACCACAGCAGTTGTAAGAGATTAAGAGCTATGACGGCACTGTGGACAAGTTTAAGGCACATTTCAAACAATACTGAAAAGTAAGGTTGCTTTATAAGGTGACAGAATAGTGTATACTAATCAATCAACAACAAACAAAGTGCATAGAAAAGAACCGATGCAGAAGGAAAATATAACTTTGTTAAAGCAAAGGCCTTAAACATTTACACAGTTCTAACTCTGCATGCAGGTATTCAGTTGGATGTTTGTCCCAATTTGAAAAAAGAATAGAATTTTAGTAGACCCGATCCTGACCCAATTGGATCGATCTTTTGATGGCATGACACGCTCTTCATGCCTTTTCCCTTAACTTCCTTCACAGCCAAGCCAAAAAATCCTGCTGAATTGAAAGTTAGGCCTAAATAAGAGTTGATGTTTGTGTATTTAATTTTGATGCTTCCAATTGTTCAATTGTTGGTGTTTCCCTGTAGCCTGGAACGTTTTGAAGGATTAGAACCTTGTTTTTTTGAGGATTTATTTTTAGAGTCCATGTTTGAAAAAGCTGTGCCAATGCATTCATGCTCTTCTGCAAGCCCTCTTTTATCAGTGACAGTAAAACCAGATAATCTGCATAAAGCCAACACTTGATATCAGTGCCCAGCAGTATGAGTCCTGATACTGTAGAATTCTGGAACTGTAGAATTCTGTAATGTGTGCGTGTCAGTTTATTAATGTGCTTGGACTGTTTCTTGTGTTATATTTCCTTGGAGATATCTGCCATGTTTTTTCCTGAAATGTATCTTTTGTTTTTGTCTATCTTCTGAGTTTTGGATTAATTCTGCCTAGGCCAGTTCTCATACACCAACAAATGGTTCAGAGGTCTGACCAAAGCAGAATTAAAGATTGCTATATTTATGACCTACCCAGCGTGCAAACAGGCACGTACACACTACGCTTGCAAACTGTCTGCAAATGATCTACCTTTCATAATGGAAGAAAACACCTGGTGGTTAGCTACTTCTTGGCACAACAGGTTGTATCATCATCATTGTTGATCATGATATAAAATATAATGCAAAGAAAAGCCACATAATGATAGTCAGAAGTAATCAGGACAGGAAATTAACCTTCCCTACCTTTTATTTATCTGGCAGTCCCCTTGGTGTTTGTCAGGGAAATAAAATATCTGGGCCATGTCATTTCTGATGATTGGACAGATGACAAAGATGTATATCGACAGCGCTGTAAAATATATTCTCAGGCCAATATGTTATTAAGGAAGTTTTCTATGTGCTCAGACTCAGTTAACTGTTCCCTGTTTAGAACCTACATAACACCATTGTACACTGCTCAGTTGTGGTCTAAATACAGGAAAAGGAGCATACAGAGACTGAAAGTAGCTTACAATGATGCTTTTAGATTGCTGCTTCATGTGCCTAGGTGGCATAGTGCTAGTCAGTTGTTTGTGTCTAAGCACGTACCAACCTGTGAGGCGCTCTTGAGACAATTGATGTATGGTTTCATGTGTCGACTGGACAAATCTGAGAACTGTATAGTAGAGGCTCTGGTCAACCCTCTAAAGAGCTGCTATCGATTTACTTTTTAATGAACTGTATTATGTATCTTCTTGTTTTTCTCTCTTTTTTATAGTTGTATGTCTGTTATTTTATATGGAACTTGGCGTCTGAAATAAAGATTTATATATGTAACAGTTAAAAGAGGAAGTGGTACATTATTAAAACAACACAGAAAGAGAAAGAGTTCGCTTCATGAACAGTTTCCCACGATATGACACCTTTAATTAAATATCATAGTAATGATTAGTTGCAGGTTTGTTAAGATATTACTTTTCTATATAATGTGACTTCTAGGCTACCACAGCAGTTGTAAGAGATTAAGAGCTATGACAGCACTGTGGACAAGTTTAAGGCACATTTCAAACAATACTGAAAAGTAAGGATGCTTTATAAGGTGACAGAATAGTGTATACTAATCAATCAACAACAAACAAAGTGCATAGAAAAGAACCGATGCAGAAGGAAAATATAACTTTGTTAAAGCAAAGGCCTTAAACATTTACACAGTTCTAACTCTGCATGCAGGTATTCAGTTGGATGTTTGTCCCAATTTGAAAAAAGAATAGAATTTTAGTAGACCCGATCCTGACCCAATTGGATCGATCTTTTGATGGCATGACACGCTCTTCATGCCTTTTCCCTTAACTTCCTTCACAGCCAAGCCAAAAAATCCTGCTGAATTGAAAGTTAGGCCTAAATAAGAGTTGATGTTTGTGTATTTAATTTTGATGCTTCCAATTGTTCAATTGTTGGTGTTTCCCTGTAGCCTGGAACGTTTTGAAGGATTAGAACCTTGTTTTTTTGAGGATTTATTTTTAGAGTCCATGTTTGACAAAGCTGTGCCAATGCATTCATGCTCTTCTGCAAGCCCTCTTTTATCAGTGACAGTAAAACCAGATAATCTGCATAAAGCCAACACTTGATATCAGTGCCCAGCAGTATGAGTCCTGATACTGTAGAATTCTGGAACTGTAGAATTCTGTAATGTGTGCGTGTCAGTTTATTAATGTGCTTGGACTGTTTCTTGTGTTATATTTCCTTGGAATTATCTGCCATGTTTTTTCCTGAAATGTATCTTTTGTTTTTGTCTATCTTCTGAGTTTTGGATTAATTCTGCCTAGGCCAGTTCTCATACACCAACAAATGGTTCAGAGGTCTGACCAAAGCAGAATTAAAGATTGCTATATTTATGACCTACCCAGCGTGCAAACAGGCACGTACACACTACGCTTGCAAACTGTCTGCAAATGATCTACCTTTCATAATGGAAGAAAACACCTGGTGGTTAGCTACTTCTTGGCACAACAGGTTGTAACAGTTAAAAGAGGAAGTGGTACATTATTAAAACAACAGAAAGAGAAAGAGTTTGCTTCATGAACAGTTTCCCACGATATACCTTTAATTAAATATCATAGTAATGATTAGTTGCAGGTTTGTTAAGATATTACTTTGTTCTTCTGGTTTGCTGCTTTCATGGCATTTACTGTGGGGAATGATGTTGGCTGGATGACGGTTATGCATATAATGGGACACCTAGGCCTCCACAGTTATGCACATAATGTGACTCCTAGGCTACCACAGTCGTTGTAAGAGATAAAGAGCTACGACAGCATGTGCAAAAGTTTTAGGCACATTTCAAACAATACTGAGAAGTAAGGATGCTTTAAAGATGACATGGATAGTTTATACTAATTAATTAGCAACATATAGATCAACAACATACAAAGTGCATACAAAATAACTGATACAGAAGAAAAAAATTACTGTGTTATTGGACTATCACATGATTTGGATGCCTATCTAATGACCAATTATGGACACTGGACACAAGCTGTTTCTGTTACTAGATATCCAATGACTTTTGATAATCCTTCAGAGTAACCTCTAGGTTTTCCAATCCGTTTGATATGTGCTGCTGGTCAGAATTTAATGTAGGGTGGTCAAATAGGTTTCTGAAGTGCTCTCTCCATAGCTCTCCATTTTTTTTATTGCTAATTTTTTTTGTTTTTTATGTTTTCATTTGTCCCAGAATTTAATTGATTCTTTTATATATTTCAGTTGTTTCTGTATGCGTTAATGTTAGTCAGTTCACATGTCAACTACAGAATAAATACATGTGTATAGTTCAACAAACTCTACAATAATAAGGCTTCATAAAATGCATGTACTATTTAAGTAAGGCACACAGGATGAAAATAGTTATGGTATTTAGTGAACGCTTTTGTCCAAAGTGATCTACAGAACAAATCTGAAAAAACAAACAAAGCATTATGCACAATCCAGCAAAATGCTTACCGTATATCATAGTAAAATTATCAATAATAGTAACTATAATACTACAGAAATGGTAGGGCTTGTAACAAATACATTCGAATGACAGATGAGCTATAAAGAAGCTTGTGATTTGTTTGGCGATATTTATTGCTCATCCAACCAATCAATATCACTCTGGTAATATTTTAAGCATCTCATAGCTCCCAGTTGGATAGTGTACGTATGCATGTATGGGTGAGTATAAGGACTTTGTAGTCAATCCGGAAAGAGACAGAGAGCCAGTGTAGTGAGTGTAATACCTAACTCCGAGATTAGTGACTGTGGAGGAGAAGGGGATGACCTGGCTGTCGAAGGTGAGATGAGTTAAGGAGGATGACTGAACCTGGTGTGGAGTGCCAACAAGAAGGGCTTCGGTTTTGCTACTGTTTAGCTGGAGAAAGTTATTGCTCATCCATGCCTTTATCTCCCCAAGACAGGGGGTGAGACATGACATGGCTGCAGTTGGGCATGGGGCAGTTTTGATATAAAGCTGTGTGTCGTCAGCATAACAGTGGAAAGACATCCCATGTCTGCTGATGACACGACCGAGGGGGAGCATGTAAATAATGAAGAGGATGGGGCCGAGGACCGACCCTTGCGGAACACCACAGGAGACAAGTTGTTGTGTCTGAAGTGGTCCTGAAGTTGAGAAGCAACTACCTTCTTTAACACCTTGGACAGGAAGGCAAGGTTTGAGATAGGCCTGTAGTTGGCTAGAACCTCCGGGTCCAGGGTGGGCTTCTTGAGAAGGGGACGGATGACAGCAACCTTGAGAGCAGGAGGGACATAGCCAGACTGAAGGGATGAAAGGACTGAGAGTGGGGATGTGTGACTTGAGCAGAGCAGTGGGAATGGGGTCCAGGGTACAGGTACAGGATTTCATTTTTCTGAGGATTTCCTCAACATGGCTCTCCCGAACCTCAGCGAGATGTAGAGGAGACAGCACACTCGCAGATAAGGTGTTGGTGTCAGAGGGAAGCAGAGATGGAGAGCTGGACATCAGAGAGCGAATGTTGTTGACCTTGGATCTGAAAAAGTCAATGAAGCTATTACATTGCTCCTCTGTAGCCTCAGTTGATCTGTGCCCGCTCCACCTAGGGAGGGGGGTAAAGATCTTGGGGCACACCATCACGTTGTTAGAAAAGATGTGGGCATATGGGTGCCGTGGTGGATGCGTTGAGGGGGAATCTGCACAAGCATGACTTACTTCTGCTCCTACAGGGGCAGTGTTTATGACATGTGGGTGTTGTGATTGTGGGAACTGACACATCGTGCTTGACATGAAGGTTGCATGTGAGCAGCGGGCAGTCTTTTTCTGTGGTGGTGGGGGCTGACACAGGAGGGCCACTGTAGTACTCCCCATTCAGCAGCGATGATTGCGTGCTGGGTGGAGGAGGAGACCTAGCCGGCCAGCTGCCCTCAGCTGCCCT
The DNA here is from genome assembly GCF_900700415.2 of Clupea harengus. NCBI lineage: Eukaryota > Metazoa > Chordata > Actinopteri > Clupeiformes > Clupeidae > Clupea > Clupea harengus. The sequence continues at coordinate 4,758 of NW_024879788.1, read as the reverse complement.
CAATGCTACGCCAAGTAGCTGCTGACTCAGGGTCATGGATGAGACCGAGGGAGAGGGTGCCCGCGGTCTAGCCCATTTCAGTGTCGTCGACCACTCACACGTCCCTCTCGCTGTCGTCCAGCAGGCTCTCCGTCTCCAGCCCGAAATCCACATCTGGAATGGGCTGGTTGGAAAGCAGTGAGGGAGCTTCACTGCCTCGTGGTGTGCTGCTACCAGGAGGGAGGGTGAAGGAGTGGGGGAGGGGGATGGTGCGGCGGGGGCGGCTGCAGCCGTTAAGCGGCTACCGGACTCCACGTTACCTGTTGCCGACGGTGTGCACGGCTCAGCTGGGAGAGTCTCCCCAGTTTGAGCAGGCGTCGGCTGTCTCGCATCCCTGCGGTCCCAGTATGCAAGACATTTAGCCTGCTGAGGTACTGGAACGAGAGAAAAATTAGTACAGAAGACTGAAGTGCTGTGTGCTATTTGTGTGTAGCCTATCGGTGTTATTGAGTGCCTATACTATTCTCCTAATCTTGTGTGTGGGTTAGACTTTGATGCCCAGTGTGCCCTTTGCTGTGTGCCCTTTTTCTGTGTGCTCTCTTTCACTCTATTTATAAAGACCCTAGCCTAAATGTGTGACCACTATTGGCCTGTGGCCCTCCGCTGAACCTGATTGGTAATCCAGGGGTATTTTATGAATTGCAATAAAAGTGTAATCATTTTTTCTAAACCAAAAACTCCTGTCTCTTTTGTGGTGTGTCCTGGAATTCCTGGTTTGATGTGGGTTCGCTCGTCAGGTTCGGCGACATATGTACTTTAAGCCGGTTGGTGGGGGGTACTTGTTTGCTCTCTTCTCTCAAAACATTACTAACAAGGCAGGGCTCTATCTTTTCAAGAATTCCTCTCTCTGGAGCCTCAAATTGTAAGTTATTTCTTTAATTCTATGAAGTTGCCATACACGCTCTTTCCATGACTGACATTCTATAGAGTTGCCATACACGCTCTATCAATGACTGACATGTTGGGACGGTGGGTTTCAGCCAACTGAAACCCACCGCGTTCAAAACGCGTTCAAACCCTCTGCGTTCAAAACCTTCGGGGACAACTCACAATAAAACAGTCAATGGATCCTGGGCAGTGGTGGAGGAAGTACTGAAGTTTAGTACTTAGGTAAAAGTACAAGTACCCAGGAAAATAAAAGTAAAAGTAAAAGTACTACATCAACAATCCTACTTAAGTAAAAGTAAAAAGTACTTACTTTTAAATTTACTTTAAGTATTAAAAGTAAAAGTACTCACGCAATGGGTTGTCTCTCAATGTCTAGGCTGTGCCATTTTGATAAAGAAATAGCTGCTGGTAATAAATGCCTCTACAGATGTCACTACTAGTAATAATTATAAGCAACAACATTTGTTAATTGGAAAGGTTGGTGTACTTATTGTGCCTACCATCTGTAATACTGTTCACACTATAACTTACAATTCTGCGGATGACAAGTTATCTACCAGGGATTATTTGCAAAGTTAATACCATTAAGCCAAACCAATAAAGACACCATGTGATATCTTTAAATCTTTTATTTAATTGTAAACGTGTAAAAAAGGGAAACATGGAACATGAAAAACAAATGTAATTGTAAAACTGGACAGAACAAGGCACGCTAGCTTGACATAGCTAACCTGCCAGCTTCATCTTACCAATACGTTAAATATATAATGAAGATACAATCATGTTTTTTGATACATTTATTGCTATTGCTGTATGTCAACATGCATTTCGCTAGATAACATTATAATATCATGTCAGTAAACAAATTAAAGACATATATCAATATTCAACAGTCAGGGACATTAACTTAGCATAGCATTCACCTTGATATGCTACTTTAAATTTGAGGGCGAATTATTGAAGGCTAGCAACTCCTTTTTTTGAGGGAGACAGGAAACGCATTGAAACCTCCAGGAGTCATTCTTGGGGCCTTTGAACTCGAACATATCTTTTAAATAGGGCCAAGGGTGGCTCATATCAGAGGGCTCAGTTCAGGCCGACTCTGGATCCATGTTGAATAGGCAGTAGTCAGGCTGTCTGTTGAATGTTCAGTTATAACAGGCAAAGCTACCGCTAGTGCTGCTGCCAGACGCGCACTCTGATATCATTGGAGTTGATAGAGCCACCTGATTGGTTTAAACTTCCAAAACAGCAACGCAATCCATAGTTTTGTGTAGGCATTTTGGCGAAACTGTGTTCATAAAATGTAACGAGTAACAACACATATTGTAGAAATGTAGCGGAGTAAAAGTATAGACAATAGCTAAAAAATGTAATGGAGTAAAAGTAAAAAGTATGCACAAGTAAAGTACAGATATGTAAAAATGTACTTAAGTACAGTAACGAAGTAAAAATACTTGGTTACATTCTTCTGTGTCCCAGCTGAGGGGAAGGCCACTGGATATAACAGCATCCATTTTGGACGTGACAAACAACTGGGGAGTGCAGTGCACGGACTTCTTTCTTTCATCGTACTGCTCTTGTAGTTGCCATTGGACCTTGCCGCTTAATAGAGACGTAGGTGTGGTTGACATGAATCAATAATTTAGTCAGCGAGACAAATAATAAAGATCTGACGGAAGAGTCTTGTTTTTATGTTATTTAATCAGAAGAGAATCATAGAGTGAAGAATCTCGGCCGAGGCCAGTGCCCATACACCAACAAATGGTTCAGAGGTCTGACAAAAGCAGTACTAAAGATTGCTATATTCATGACCTACCCGGCGTGCAAACAGGCACGTACACACTGTGTCCGCAAACAATCTAGCCTTCATAATGGAAGGAAAAAAAACCTGGTGGTTAGCTAATTCTCGGCACAACAGCTTGTTACATTTAGAAGAGGAAGTGGTACATGGTCAAATCAACACAGGAAGAGAAAGAGCTCACTTGATGAACAGTTTTCCACAATATGATACCTTAAGTATTACAGTAATCATTACTTGGAGCTTTGTTCAGATATTACTTTTCTCTTCTGGTTTGCCTCTTTCATGGCATTTACTGTGGGGAATGATGTTGGCTGGATGACTGTTATGCATATAATGTGACACCTTGGCTACCACAGTTATGCATATAACTGGTGACGATGATGATGAAACTGCGTGTGGGGGCTCTGAGAGTTCTGAATTCTTGCAGTAGTCCAGTATTGCCACAAGGAAATATACTTACGCCAAAATGAACCTGATATAGAGATACGTACTTTTCCACGTAAAAGATGTTTAAAAAAAATCTGTACTTTGACGTGATTTTGATCGCACGAACACTCTTAGATCAAATCTGTGCGTAAGTACGTTTTATAAATGAGGGCCATGGTCTCACAAATGCAAACAAACAAACTGCAGCAGGTCTGGAGAGATTCTTCCCTTTATAGCAACTCTCAAACAATATGTCATTGAAGGTAAAATGTACGTGCCTGTTTGCACGCCGGGTAGGTCATGTTTTTGACTGACCTCTTTGCTACCTGTTAGTTTCATAGACTTCACGATTCTTTTACTAGTCTATAAATCACATTGAATAGATAAACCCGCAACCAGTCCATGCAGTGCACTCCTCAGTAGTTTGTCATGTCCGAAACAGCATGCAGTGGTCTTCCTCAACTAGTCTTCACACCAGCTGGAAACCAGAAGCGATCAAGACACAGTATGCCAGTACTTTGAGCTGAACATCACACCGACACACAAGAGCAAGAACACAAACATCCCTTTGGGGAATATTTAACAGGTGTGTAGCTGCAGTCCCTGGTGTCGGTCGTGCAGATCCCAGCTCCTCGTCCGTCTGCCACGTTAAAACCCTAGTCAGTGCCTCCACCCCGCTCTTCAGCTCAGATTAACCTCTTTATAGAGGGACAGGACCTATCCCAAACAAACGCTGCACTCAACCCCATCAAGCCAATTGATGTATAATTGGTCATTAGATAGACATTGCGTATCATATAATGGCAGCCCAGTGTCCACTGTCCAGTTCATAAAAAAAGGATGTCACTGATAAAAGAAGGCTTGCAGCTCAGCATGAATGTATTGGCACAGTTTTGTCAAACATGGGCCCTGAAAATAAATTCTCAAAAAAACATGGTTCTAATCCTTCAGAAGCGTTCCAGGCTACAGGGACACGCCAACATTTGTACAATTGGAACCATCACAATTAAACAGACAAACATCTACTCTTATTTAGGCTTAATTATCAATTCAACAAGAAACTTTGGCTTGGCTGTGAAGGAGCTGTGAAGGCATAAAGAGCATTTTGTGCCATCACAAGATCAATCCAATCGGGTCAGGATCGGGTCCAACTGAAGGCCTGCATGAAGAGTTCTGCAAGAGTATAGTACTGTGCGGTATAGAGTGTATGGTATAGTAAGAGTATAGTACTGTGCAGTAAAGAGTATGGTATAGTAAGTGCAAGTGAGTATAGTACTGTGCAAATGTTTCAGGCCTTTGCTGTAACACAGTTGTTGCTGATTGATGAGTATAAACTATTCATGTCATCTTTAAAGTATCCTTACTTTTCAGTATTGTTTGAAATGAGCCTAAAACTATTGCACAGTACTGTCATAGCTCTCCATCTCTTACAACTACTGTGGTAACCTAGGAGTCACATTATATGCAGTACCGTCATCCAGCCAACATCATTCCCCACAGTAAATGCCATTACGCGGCAAACCAGAAGAGATGATGTTTAATGAAAGGTGTCATATTGTGGAAAAACTTGCCATTTTTGACATAAGACACTTTGACAACCA
>NW_024879787.1:0-72714 GCF_900700415.2 Clupea harengus | reverse complement strand
CCAGGAACAATTCCTTTGTTTCAGTCTAGTTTGTCAGATCACATTACTGTGTATTGTTAGATTTTCCTTCATACCTTCATACATGTCTTTTTAGTGTGTTTGTATCATTTTTAATTATTTGGTATTTACTATTGTGCTTTTTCTTAAATTCTAATGTACTACGTTATCCTCTGAGGTCAAATTCTTATTTTTGTATCTTAAAACCAGGCAGTCGTGACTCGTGAGTGGAATGGTAGATTTATACGGAATTTAGGCAGTAGGCCTACGACACAGTTCAGAAAGTACACAATGTGTTAATGCTTCGACACCCACGAGCTTGGTGCAGACTTGAAATAAACTTTGTTCTCTACAAAGTAACGCATTGAAAAGGGTCAGAATGGGTCTCAGGAATTCAAGAGTCTGGGAATCTCAATAAAGTTCCTAACCACAGAGAGAAACGATGGGGTCTTAATTGATGAAATCCTGTGACATTCCCATAGACATGAATGGAGCAGTGGTGGTCAGCTCTGCTCTTGTTAAAGCCGCATTATGCGAGAATTTATATACAGTATTTTGCTACTGAGCTCCCCCTTAAGTTGCGGAGTGTAGCTCACTTTTACACCACTGTCCTAAATACAAATTGCCCTTCAAGACCCCCTATTGGACAGTGTACACGTGTATTTGTTGACAAGCTGAAGGATAGGGAACCGGCAAAGACAACGGCTATATATATATATTAGTGCTGTCAAACGATTAAAATATTTAATCGCGATTAATCGCATTTATGTCATAGTTAACTCAAAATGAATCGCGATTAATCGCAAATTTGTATCTATTCTAAATGTCCCTTCGTTTATTAATTTTTTCCATCATTTTATTTTTATTTTAATGCCCTTATCAACATGGAAAATTGGATTGGCTTGCTTTATGCAAATGTTTTATTTTATTGAAAACCAACATTGCCAAACAGGGCGGTACAAAATAAAATTATAAAGTGCACATCTCAGGTAAACAAGGACTCAGCCTATAGTGCAGTTAAACCATGGCTTAATATTTTCTTTTTTTCAAGTTTGCTGGGAACATAGCAGTCAGGCCTCTTATTTCAGAAACAATGAACCGTAACAGTTAGGTTACCAATAAAAGGTAACCCTATTACTTCTTTGCTTTCAGCCAGCTGCCTGTTGACATTTTCAGACAACAGTGAAGCTCGCTTCTTTTGCACAACACAACTTTTAAAAGTAAACTTTCCATTCAGAAGCTTTTTATCATCCATTTCGCCGTATCGCGCCGCTCACCATTCACTCAAACCGTAACGTTAGCCTACTACACAGTTTGCCAGGCCAAAAAGAACGTTAATCTAAAAAAATTGTAAAAAAATTATATAAAAAAAAATCGCGTTAATCTCGCGATAAAAAAATGTACGGCGTTAAAATGGGTTTGCGTTAACGCCGTTAATAACGCGTTAAACTGACAGCACTAATATATAATATATATATATATATATATATATATATATATATTAGACAATATAGACTCTGCATAGTTTTATGTATTGTGACATCGGAGGTGGACGCTAGCTTAACCAAAGAAAAACAAAAAAAGAATGAGATATTTCTGTTTTGCTGAAATACTGCTTGCATTTTCAGTCCCTTTACATTGTTTCTAAGCGTTCGAATGTAGAGTATGTGTAATCTAATAACATTTTGTTGTAGGCACATGTATTTCCATATACCCAGTGGTGTTTAGAAGTAGAATGCAGCACCCCTCACTTTAATTATGACCAAAGTCTGTGAACATACATTGGCCACACTGACAATGAACATCCATATTGGATATTGGCAGCCTCAATATGTGAGCTTGAAAAATAATGGGCTGAATATTACCTCCCAAATAATGAAGACAGTGTTTTAGAGCCGAATATTTATGTGTTATTTTGTTTATGTATTTTGTGTTCAATCGAAATATACCACCCCAATTAACTGCAGTGCAGAAAAAGTCTGGTTATGTGCCAGTGCAGTGCCAAAAAAATTAAGCATCAAAAATGCTTACAATCCCCTGAACATCTGCAGCGTGTGTGTAGGGGATAATTACACTGGATAGTGTCATCTCTACAGAGGGGGTGGAGAATTCATCTGACTTAGATAAAGTATGAATGTGAGGAATACATTTGTGTTATTGGAAGTTGCACACACACACACAAAGTTTTCTTAGCAGAGGTAAGGGGTGTAGAATTCATCTCAGTTATCTGAAAAGTTACCCAGTTAGAAGAAGCAGTGCAATCTCTGCTGTTCCTGTGTGAGTTAATATGAAGCCCTCTGTTCATTTGACACAGAACCCAAGACACACTTCCAGCAGAGGCTCAGGCTGAAGGTCGTCCTCCAGAGAGAGCTCTCCCCGTCTGATATTGCTCAACAGGTGACTAGCTCTGATCAAATGTGCCTATCTAAGAGTATTAGCACTTTATCAGATTGAACTATGAGGACAAACATATGAACAGCCCCAGAGTGAGAAAGAACTGTCATTATCTGCAGATTGCTTTGCGTGAAAATAAAAGTTGTTTATTGTTTATTTAATGTTTAAAATGTTTATAAAAAAAGCATTATTTCCAGTGCTTTTGCTCAATGCAGTGTTCATAAGACACAGAGATGTGGTGTTTAGTTCCCAGGAAACAAACTTCTCTTCTTGTAGTAGCTACAATGGTAGAGCAGGGTGCTAGCAACACCAAATTCATGGGACAAATACTGATGGAAAACTAGGTAACAAGTTGCTTTTAATAAAATCATATACTAAATGAATCAATGTATATGTTATAGATGAAATCATATACTAAATGAATCAATGTACGTATATGTTAGGTGTGCATCTCTTATCAAAAGGTTGTTAATGACATTGGAATTGCCACAGATTGTTAGAGACTCTTTGTAATAATATCCATACATTGTGAAGAACATCCCATTGTACAGTTTGAGATGGAACCATAACAGACTTGTCTGATTGGTTACTGCAGATCAAGGAGAAGCTGATTCAGATGGGCCACCCCAGTGACATCACAGTCAAGATGGTGGAAGGGAAGGAGGATGGAGGAAGAAGGACCTCTGATTGAGGACCATCAGAATGCCTGTTTAATTCTATTTCTTATATTGTTTTAATTCAACACATGAGCTGTGTCTCAAATAGCATATACCCATTTCCACATGAATGCATATGAAGCATGTTACTGAATGCAATGCAAACACATATACTCATACTTATATAATCTCTTTCTGTATTCACATATATTACATACTGTCAGAAAGTACCTAAGTTTCAATGTGATAAGAATGTTAAACAAATCCCCCTCTTCAGGAGGGCAATAAGAGCTCTGCTAAGAACTATAAAACTCTCCTCCAATGGTACTACCTGACACTTCAAATATAAATCTTTGTCTTTTTTGTGGTCTTGAAATGTTTCTCCATATCATGAATAAATTCCTACAATAACCAACAGCATAGACTTTTCCAGATCTGAATGTCACAAACTGGCCCGGTTCCTCCAGATCCGTGTGTCCATATGTCCTGCCATTTTGTGCTGTGTTTTGTTAGTCATGTTCCCGGTTTCTCCAAGCTGTATTCTTTCTGGACTTCCTGCACATCCACATCTGCAGCCACAGAGAACAGGCACCATGAATGGATGGGTGCTGCTGAAATCAAATGCCCATCCACCCCAGAGGTCTATTTTCTTCCACACTAAATTAGTTTCTCGTGTGAAAACTGAACCCTTCCTCATGCAGCCGCTGTGTGCACTGAGCTAATACAAGTTAGCAAAATGCTACAAACACACACACACACAGACACAGACAGACAGACAGACTTTCAGTTATGAAAGAAGTTTCTACCTCAAGCATGAAAGAAGGTTTTTATCTCCACTGTTTCTACGTGGGACAAATGTTAATGAATTTGAAAATGCTTTTAATGTGTTTTATATGCTTTTAGTCTCACACTCATCACAAACCATGATGCCATGAGACACACACACACACACACACACACACACACACACACACACACACACACACAGAGAGACACGCACACACACACACAGCCACTGGCCACTCTCATGCACACAGGTGGGTGGAGAGAAAGTAGCTGAACTCTCTCTACTTGGCTAATGTGTGTGTGTGTGTATGTGTGTGTGTGTGTGTGTGTGTGTGTGTGTGTGTGTGTGTGTATGTGTGTGTGTGTGTGTGTGTGTGTGTGACTGCATACCTGTATCTGTGTTTTTTATATTTATGTGCAAGTGTGTGTATGTGCTCAAATGAGGACATCTTGTCTCGATGTAATTCCTACTGCCAGAACTGGGGTGACCCTACATGCGCGCGCACGCACACACACACACACACACACACACACGTGCACACGCACTCACACGCACGCACACACACACTCTCACACACACACACACACACACACACACACACACACACACGCTGTAAGTGGGGACATCCTATTCTTAACACACATACGCACAACTCTGATAGGAAGACAGCCTGTTCCCTTATTACACAAATAATTAAGGGACATGGACATAACCAACAAACACTCAGACAGACACATGCACATGTGTGTGTGTGTGTGTGTGTGTGTGTGTGTGTGTGTGTGTGTGTGTGTGTGCGCCAGCCTTCTTGTCTCTGCAGATGACTAACCCACACCACACACTCCACAGGAGTTGGTGAAGCTTTGAGAAGAAGCTGAGGCTTTGAGAAGTAGCCGTGGTGACGTGTAGCCGTGGTGACGTCACCTCCAGCACCATGCCAGACTATGCCACACTGTGCCAAAGACTGACACTCAAACTTGGACAGCTTCCAACCGACCCCCCCCCCCCCAAAAAAAACACCACACACACAAGGCTTTGGGGTGCAGTGTGTGACGTCACTGTGCGGAATCACGTGAGAGGGAGACAAGAGCCCAGAGAGGATGACACACTCACCACCCAACACAGAGATGAGATGAGGGGAAGAGAGAGAGAGAGAGAGAGAGAGAGAAAACAGGTGAAAGGCAGGCAGAGAGAGAGCGAAGTAGAGAGAGGGGTGAAAGAGACACAGAAATAAAGAGATAAAGCGAGTAAAAAAGAGTGTGTGTGTGTGTGTGTGCGTGCTTGCGTTTGTGCGTGCGTGCGTGCGTGTCTGATATGAAAGTGCAACTTCTCCTGTGTGTTACTACAACCTCTTTTCTGTGTGTGTGCTTGTGTGTGTGTGTGTGTGTGTGTGTGTGTGTGTGTGTGTGCGTGCTTGCGTTTGTGCGTGCGTGTCTGATATGAAAGTGCAACTTCTCCTGTGTGTTACTACAACCTCTTTTCCGTGTGTGTGTTTGTGTTTGTGTGTGTGTGTGTGTGTGTCGTGCCTGTGTGTGTGATTGTGCATTGTTGATGCTCACTCTATGCACCATGTGGAAAATATCCTCTGATGTCACGCTGCAGCAGTGTGCGTCACACAAATGGGTTCTCCTTCAGCAGAGACATATGGACAGGACACACACACACACACACACACACACACACACACACAGACACACACACACACACACACACGCATCAGTGGCAGGCAGGCAGGCAGGCAAACACACCAGACGCCCATGTGACTGAGATCAGGAAGAGAGCAGTGGTTGGAAGGACCCCATGACCCCTTTCGTATGTGTTCATGCCACAGATCGGAGAGTGTGGTATAGAGAGGGTTCCATCAAATTAAAATGTGACAGCATGCATATTAGCATCCAGACCCATAGCTACACACCTTCACACGACTAGTGCATGTGGAGGACATGCATATTAGCATCCAGACCCATAGCTACACACCCTGACATGACTAGTGCATGTGGAGGACTCGGCTATGTGTTTACTTCCACACATCAAAGGTTCTGCACTGAACTGTGATTGTTCCGCATGTATAAAAGGCAGTCCTAGAGGCTTGTCCCTCGTGGAACACATTTGCTTCGACCTCATTGTGGTCATAATGCCATAAATATTGAAAACAGTAGTGTGGAGTTTTGGTCAGAAACTAGCGAGCTAATGCGAGCGAGCTCAGAGCGACTTCGGACGAGAACACACACAGAAGATACGGAGTCCTTGGTGTCCTTGGTTGACCTTCTGTCAAAAACATCAAGTTCATACTGCCCAGCCACCCCCTTAAATGTTAAATGCACTGGAATATAGCAGCTATATATAATATATATATAGCAAAAGATCCATTTTATGGCCAAAGTGGATCACGTTATGAGATTACCGTATGTCCTGTCCGGCTCGAGGCTAAATGGTTTTTAAAAGTGAAAATGTCAAAAAGTCAAGTGTGTCTCTCTCTTTTAGGGTCAAGTTGAAGTGATGGTGAACGCTCCTCAGTACCAGCCCCCGCTAACCTCACCTGACCTCACCTTCTGCTCTACTCCAAATCTGATTGGATAAAGACACATGCCACAGCTTTACGAACACCACCAACAAGGACCATTCAGGACCTCGAGCAGAGAGCAAGCAGAGCCAGTGCTAGCCTAGCCTAACATTTCCGCAATAGCCTGAGAGTGGACTCAGGGCCTGTGCTGGGGGGAAGAGGCAGTGCTGTGGAAACACAAAGGACGAGGGGAGGCGAGCCACACAGAATACAACCCGCAATCAGAAGAGCTGCGTATTGAGATGGCAGGGTATGACGACGGCTAATCATTTGACTCTTTGAGAGAGACATAGAGCTCTTTTTATGAAGGCAATCACAAAGGACGCCTCACACAAAGGCCTCATTATGGGAATGACAATTAGGCGGCAGGTATGACTCAGGGGAACGCAGTCCTCGCTATGTTAGCATATACTGTTTGCCTGGAACCATAAATCCAAAGCAGGGGAGGACTGTAAAAATAACACATGGCTACATGGCAAAGGTAAAAAGTGATGAAGAGGTTGGGTTTGATGCTGAGACGCTTTGATATATCCTGCAATGTGTATCCTGATGGTATAGCATTCTAATATTTTAGTAGATTATAGATATATCCTGCAATGTGTATCCTGATGGTATAGCATTCTACTATTTTAGTAGATTATAGATATATCCTGCAATGTGTATCCTGATGGTATAGCATTCTACTATTTTAGTAGATTAAAGCCTATTGTCTACTGGGGTAATATTGAAGTGCTATTACAGTATAAATTACTAATTAAATTTAGCTGTCGACAGCGAAGCCGCGCGCGCATGCGTCACAACGACAGATCCGTTTTCAATCATGGAGAAAAGCGACGAAAGCCAGTTTTTTTTAAAAACATGACCATTTATTTAAAAACAAAGAAGATGTTGTCACAGTGGACAAAACAGATGAGGTGGAGGATCAAAAAGTCTCCCCCCAGTTTTGTTTCATATGTTGACGTAGAGCCTTATGCTGTTAGCCGTTTACAACATAATTAAATATAACATTAAATATACCCACATTATGCGTTAAGACAAGCCCCATATGTTGACGTTTAAACCGTTTACAACATTACTAAATATTACGTTAAATAAACCTACATTATGCGTTAAGACAAGCCAGATATGTTGATGTTGATGTTGAGCCTTATGCCGTAAACCGTTTGTGTCTGAGCATGCGCAATGTGAGGGACTACGATCCCCCAAAGGACTACCATTGTGTAGCGACAGACCCTCAGTGATTACACATTTCCTATAATACCACTACGTTACCCATGAATCATCGCACACACATGTATACCAAACAAGCAACGTATTCCAAGACAACAGCTCGGTCTCATGAAAATGGCCATTGAAAGCGAAAACAGAGACGCAGATTCAGCGAGTAGGCCTACATCCGATCCACCTTATTATTATGTGTGGGATTTTTACACACTGTCTGATAAAGTTTCCGACGCTAAAAATCTCACCTTTCTGTGCAAATTATGTCCTCCTGAAAAATGAGCAATAATAAAAAAAAAAATGAAAATGAACTGAACTGAACTATGAACTAGTTCAGAATTTAAATGATGAACTATGAACGTGAACGATTCATATTTACTTGTATGAACTGAACTTTGAACTAGTTTATGAGAGGTGTGAACTTGCACAACACTGTTGGGCGGTCATGAGACCAGTGGCACTGTCCTTCCAAACAGAGAGGGAGTGAAATCTCTCAGTGGCCTGTGCCGGCAGGAAGTACAGGCCAATGGCAGGAGGCGGGACAAGGCATTGGCCTGTGGCAGGAGGCGGGACAAGTCAGTGAGCCGCCAATCAGCATCATCGACTGTTGACAGACAATTGCACGTGCGTTCTACGTGATCGGTCATTGCCAACTCTCTCATTGCTGGATGAAAGTCTCCGTGCGGTTTAAAGTTTAAAGTCGCTCCAGGGTTTTCATTATGTCAGGTAAGAATACCTTGAGTTTGCAAGGTTTATTTTTGTGGTACATTGTAATACCTGCACTGTAATACTAGTACTCTGCACTATCCCTAGTATATCAGTTTTCTAAAAGTAAATTGATGTTTAAGTTGATAACTTTGACGAATCCCATGTGTTATGTTATTTTCCATGCACTGTAATGATCGTACAGCAGTTTGCATGTTTTAAAGAAAGTTTGTTAATGTTTTCCTTTTGACCGTGAGTTTCTATATTTCTTAGATTAACGTGACTAGCCATAAACTCCGCGAGCCACGTCCATGCTTTTAATGTACTGTTTGATCTAGCGTGCATGGATTATACTGTTAAATTAAACGTGCATTGAAAGTAATATTACTCTACGACTATCATGTGTGTATGTTTAATCTCATTGCTTCGGTATGTGTTTGAGACGACAGCGAATGTTAGCGAGTTTTCCCGAACGTTAATTAGCTGCACTAATACAACGTTTGTGCAGGTACATGTTTTGAGTTTATCTCAGATGAAGAACTCGGAGGTTATTGTGTTGGGGTAAATTGATTTCTGATTTTGGTGTGTATTTGTGGTTTGTCTGTTGTATAGATACCTCACCCCTCACTCCTGAAATGGTAGTAGGGCAACCCACTCCAGAAGTTGTCAGGAGTTTTGTTCCGGACAAATCTAGGTGGAGCAAGCCACTGAGTTTGTCCCAGCATGAACAGGTATCAATATATACACCTGGTGAAGGGTTGCTGATGACTACATTGATGTGGTCTTGTACTTGTATATAGTTAATGTTGAACTTGTATAAAATGTTTAAAATATATTTGATTATGCTTCTGACAGCTCCAAAACACTCTTGGCATGAGCGATGAGGAGGAGGTGGCATACACTGATGGCATTGCATTAACGAGAAAGGACTTCATTACACTTGCTAATCCTGTAGAAGTTGACGGAAATTTAAGAATATCATGACATACTAACAGTTTAACAGTGAAGTACAGTGCTTTGTGGTATAGTGTCCCTTTTTTCCAATAGGTGCTGAATTTTGGGTTTCCAGCTTCTACAAAGAATAGCTAGTCAACAGGTAGCAAAGATCTTTTTAACAGTTTTGGAACACTCAAGTCAGCATATTTTGCTCACATCCACACTGATACCTAAAATACTTTTTAGAACATTGACATCTTTGCTGCTAATTGCCATGTGACTCTCACCTGGTTGCCCCCATATTCAGCAGACCCCATGGATCACCTCCCTGTATGTACCAATATAATGATTTATAGTTATTCTTCATACTAAAGTGTTTGTCATTCAAAGCTAAACATAGCGCATGAACATATAATGCTTCTGTCTGTCTGTAGGTTGATGTGAAAATGCAGGACGCTGTGCTCCTTCCATCATGGAAACCAGGTCATTCGATGATATGTGTGAGTTGGTATTAAATTAGTGCTTCGTGTTTCCCATTTATGAGATGGATATCAGTTATGTTTTGTACATGTTTCTTCATGTTCCATCATTCGGGGGTGCACCATTTCAGATCTTGAAGCCCAAACAGAAACAAATATTTTTCCTCAACTCAATGGGAGGCCCTGGCATTGGTGATGCCGCTTACACAGCTAAATACAGGTTATTTGTAGGGAATGTTCTTGCGTGAAGGTTCTCTTTTACTTGCCAGTTCATTTGGTTCTATATACCATATGCCATGCTGTCTTCATCCTAAAATGCCCCCCCACCCAGTGTTTGTCATGACTTGTGACATGAAAGGAATTCTGCATCAGAGAATCATAATTTTCCACCTGCTGAAATGGAAACACCCAAGCAAGTGCTCATGGCATATGGTAGTTAATATGGTTCCATAATCATTACTCTGTCATCTCTTTTTTTTTCTTTGGATCTTTTCTCTATGGGGTAGTTCCTGTTCAAAACCCCAAGTTACATTTCCCAGCAGTTAGAAAATCTGAAGGACCTGCATTGTAGTACAGTGCACATCTGTGATTATAATACTCCGTTTTTCTCCATTCTTCATTTTTTTTTTCAGAGAACTTTCTCAGGAGATCAGTGAGGGTCCCTGGACAGAGTTTTCATGTGACAACCTTGAGGTATGCCAGTGTGTGTGAGGGGAATTGTAACAATTCACAGCTTACCTCTTCTTAAACCTTTTTTGATGTATTTTTCTAACCTTTAACTTAACACAGGGCATTCCCAAGCAGAGAGGCTCTAATAGTTGTGGGGTGTTCATCCTAATGGTAAGAAATATTGCTATCCTGTGTTCCTTGCATAATTTCTTCCTGTAATCTTGTGGTTTGTTCATGGATACTTCAATTTGTTTGTTTACAGTATGCTGCCTACATCGTCTTTGGCCTCTCTTTTGACTTCACGGAGGTGTGTTTTTCAAACGCTTTTTAACATTTCATCTTATAAGGTCTATGTTTCAATTAAAATGTGTGCTTTTCCACAAACTAGTCGGACATGAACATTGCAAGGCGATGGTGGTCAATTCTGTTGCTGGACAACTTTCCACCAAGAACACTCCTATTAACTAGGGTTTTTCCAACTGTATTTAACTCTTATGAAAAACTTGGACATTTGAACCCTTCTATATGTTGCCATCCATAAGATTTACTTATGTCAAACCTCTGCTGAAGGCTGTCATCTGGCAAAAGCAGAAAAAGGAGGCCACAGACAACCAACACAGCAGGACAGTGTGGTAATATTTTCTTTCTTAAGTTTTTGGACATGTTTCTCTGGACAATTCATGACTTTATAGAGACTGTGATCTGTTCTACAACATACTTGACATATGTGCATGGCAAGGTTGTGTTAGACAATTGTATAGTGTTTTATAGTGATTGTTCAATGAAACTCCTTTTTACCTTGATGCAGCGGTGGAGGCCCTGACTGTGACTGTCCCCCCCTCCTTGTAAAAGACCAAGTGTGGAGGTAAGGTAACCTGTCAGGGTATGGTGTAATATGGGAGCTCCCTTGAATAATGTCAAATCTACTAAACCCTTTTTTTTCTTCTTTCCCTTCCTAACCCAGACCACAAACATCATGTCAGACCTGACAACTGCAGTGGAGTGGACAAGGCGCCATATGACGCGGTTCCAGGGACGTGTCTCCTTTCCCACAATTATTCATATGACAGAGGCGGAAAAAGAGGATGCACTGCGCAAGCTGAAAACCGCAGATGACCTGATGACCCATGACCTGGAGACTAAAGACCCCTTCTTGTTCATTTTCACACACCAAGAGGACATGGAGGTGTTTCTCCAAAATTGTGTGGGTCAACAGCACCTCCACGTAAATGCTATGTTCGATGGTGAACTTTAGTGCCTGTTATTCTTAAGTTGTATTTTAAAATGTTATGCGTTTCTGTGCATCAATGTTTCTTGTTTTGATGTACCTTTGTTTACTTTATAAAAACTGCCATATGTTTGTGTGCCGTGTGTGTGTAATATGTAGTTTTTTTGATAAAGCATTCTTTTTTTATTATTGTTTCGTCCTGATTAAATGTTCTTATGATAAAAAGTGATTTGTGGTTTTGTTTATATGTAGAGTCAGTCTTATTGATTGACACACTTTTACACACACAGTCCAGTAACAATATAGGCTAAATCACAATCTGGAGAAAATCACAGAAAAGATGGTAAGCACTGAGGTAAAGATCTGATTGTGGTGTCAAATATTTAGCTTTTCATAAAATAAATAAAGTTTTCGACGCACAGTCGGCAGCGAGAATTTAGTTTTTTTCTTTAAATAACGCATATTGGAGTGGAGTTAACATACTCAAAATGTAATTATGCCAGATGAACTGTTGTATTATAAATATAAAGCTGAAATTATCTTTACCATGGTAAAAGCAATAGCCTAATTGAAAGGAGCTTGTAGTCAAAGTCAAGTCAAGTCAAAGTAGCTTTATTGTCAATTTCCTGCATGTCAGACATACAAGGAATCGATAAAAACGTTTCCCACTCTCCCACGGTGAAACATATAAAGTGCACAGGCACAACAACAGATAAGACAAGACATTTAGATACATATAGATATACATATAGATATAAAAAAACATACAGATACACGTACAGCAGCAGCAGCATAAGTTTTTTCTTTAAAGTGAGGTTATGGTCCAAAAAAGGCAATTTAGTAATGGCAGCAAAAAGACATCCTGTAAGATGTATTTGTTACATTCCCAGTGCAGGTATAACAGTAAGTGGTTATGGTAAACGTAGGTGATAAAAGTGCAAGAGACAGTTTTGTTGCAGAGTCCTGAGTGATTTAAGGGGGGGGGGGGGGGGGGGGGGGGGGATTTCAGCCCCATGTCAGACTGACGGATATGGCTGGGGGGAGTGAGGGGAGAGAATTTAGCTTTCTGACAGCTTGGTGTATGAAGCTATCTCTGAGTCTAGTGGTGCGGCAACGGAGGCTCCTATACCTTCTTCCAGAGGGTAGGAGGCTGAACAGACTGTGTGCGGGGTGGCTGGTGTCACTCGCAATCGAGGTAGCTTTCCGGGTGAGGCGGGTTGTTATCGTTCATCAAACTATAACGTTAGACGTACTGAAACTTTCATATTCAACACACGGTAGGTCTACCACAACATTTATTAACTTGTAGCTAAATAACATTTTAACTACGAACTTTAATTTAATCCTGTTTAATTTAATCATTTAATTTAAACACTTCTCGCTCAGTATTAGTTCGTGCAATTGGATGTCAATGGTCGATGATGCTGATTAGCGGCTCACTGCCTTGTCCCGCCTCCTGCCATTGGCCTGTACTTCCTGCTGCCACAGGCCACTGAGAGATTTAACTCCTACCGGTAAAATGTGTGTACCAGTTGTGATTCTCGTCACTGAGTGCTCCACAATACTTTAAACATAGGAAAAGTGTGAAGAGGTGAAAATGCATTATCTTTAAGGGCCATGTGACACACATCACACTTTGCTGACGAAACTAAGGATTGTGTCTCAATAAAAGAGGGGTGGAATATGTTCAGCTTGAAGTAAAATGTGTGTAGTAGTTGCGATACTTTAAACATAGGCGATCACACTTTTCCATAATATTTGCCTATCACATACTCCTAACTGCCTTATGTTCAATGGGAAGAAATATTGAATAACAATATTTTGTTCAAAGTTTGGTGACATATATTGAGAAAATTAGAATGACTGATAAAAATGTTTTTTAATTTTTTTATAAATCAGTACAACACACAATCAGGCTACACACAATGTCAACACCATTTACAGCATCTGTAATGGAAACAAGATATAATACTACTGTACCTTTAAATTATTAGTTTTGATTTTAATTTGTGGGTGGGTGTGGTCTGGGGGGTATGTTGGCCTGTCCAGTGACAGTTACTGTCATTTCACACATTGCTGTGTTCACACATTCCAGTAAGTCACTTTTCTGAAAAATGCAGATTGGATACCGACATCGGGTAAACCCCTGTCCACTGTCAGATGTGACAGAGTGGTCCCACAAAAAATTATTTCTACCAGAAAAAAAACTGACAAAAGGTAGGCTTTTATGCTTTTCAATAAAAGTCTATCCTTAGTTTTTCCTCTAATATTGTCTTGTTGATGAAACATTTTAAACGTGAAACAACATAAATGGTCATTCCGTTTACACAGTTTGCTAATACAATACACCTACACAATACATTTAGCATAGATTACATTTTTATTGTTCTAACACATAATGTAACAAACAAATCATTTTAGCTTACCTTTTCCAACCATCAAAAAACGAACTGTCTCTAAACTGCTTAGTCATACTGATCTAACTGCATATTAGTTGATAGCTGTGATTGGCTGCCTTTTCTCTCACTCTCAATCACAGCAGATATGTAGAATGGAACTGAGTTACAGTATTGAAACACCAGATGTAGCACCGGAAGTAGCTAAATGAAACAAAATGAAACAAAGGAGGTTGAAATTGTTCCATTTACTACTTCCGCTACTCTAGGCGAAAAGCATTTGTTTATCTCATTTGCATATCTGCTGCCATTGACTGCTTTGCCTGTTGGCGGCCTAGAGCCCTCCCCTCCCCCTCCATTATTCCCCCCTGCTCTCAATCACAGCTATCAGTCACTCCATGTTTGACACTCTTTAAAAAATCGGGTAAGGTAAGTTAAAATTATGTGTTCGTCACATTCTGTGTTAGGAGAACAAAAAAGTGTATTCTATGCTAAATGTATTGTGTAGGTTTATTGTATTAGCAAACTGTGTAAACGTTTTAAGGTTACATTCTGTCAGCTAAATCAAGGTTACATTTTTTCAATTGGGTTTAATTCATAGTTTCGATGGCGGTAAAACTGCATTACAAAATAATATCAGAGTATTTGTCTAGCTAGCATTCATGTAATTTAACAAGCTCTGGTTGAGGTTTAATTTAAACTTTCGATCGCGGTGAAATGCGTGTAGAATATAACCAGAGTGCTTGTCTAGCTAGCCTGCTGTCATTCATGTAATTTGGCAAAAGTCAGCTATGTCAAGATTGAATTTAAACGTTCGATCACGGTTAAATCGCGTTAAAAAAAAATGTTATTTAAAGTACTTGTGTATCTAGCTTGCTGTCATTCATGTAAATTAGTAAACGCTTGACTTTTCATTCATTAACATTGCAAAAGCAATACGTGTTTGGCAAAGTCAGCTATGTCAAGGTTAAATTTAAACGTTCGATTTCTATTCGAAAAAATTTGATTAAAGTGCTTGTGTATCTAGCTTGCTTTCATTCAATGTATCTTCATTAGTACGCCGACTAAAAGGAGTTTCTTTCTTAGAGCGAATCGAGTTGTTGCACTAAACGTTAGCCATCTTGACAGCCATTGCATTGAGAGCCCTGTTTTGTAAAACAAATGGATTTAACATGAGAGTCTAGAGGTCTGGGGCAATTTTCATTTCGCCCAAAACCATTTGAAGCATGACTAGCCTGATTGGACAATGACAAACCGCCCCTGCCAACAACCAGGCTTTTTGGGTGAGAGACATGAGGAGAACGAGAAAAGTGGTGCGACACATGAAAGAGGAGTAGGGAAAAACACTTGCGCACATGGAAGAAGTAGCCTACTAAGGGGCTATACAGAGAAACCACCTTCAGTGAGTAACGTCAAGTAGACGCTGGAGTATCACACATTTAGAATGCGCGTGGGTATTTGCGATTTGTATTAGTGGCGTTCTTTGAAGTTTAGCTCTCCCAACGGGGATAATAACCTAGCCTACTGCTAGCTCGCGGTCTGTCTGCTAGCACAGTAGTAATAGCATTCAGCAGTTTGTCCACAGTTAATTAACCTAGTGGTAACATTTTCGTCATGTAGTCAAGTTGGTCAATAGTCAAGTTAGTTTAGCTTCTGCTCAGTTAGCGCCACAGGTTTTCCGGAAACGCTTCTGGTTCCACTGAGTGGCCGTTGAGCGAGCACCGCCACCCGGATAGCAGCACTGGTGACCAGGGGAAAGCTTCATGCTTCAGTTCAGTGCTGACTCAGTGCATGGAACTGACTCGAGTGGAGTTCTTGAAACTGGACACTGAACTCGACATGTGTGGCCTTGGGACATAGGACGTCCTCCCAGTTGGTGTTCAGGGGTAAGTGCCTATCCCTTTCTGCCTTTTCCCCATTGTAGCCCGTGTTTTCTATAGGAGGAGAGGCCTCGTCTCTCTAAATTTCATTGAGACATTGTTGATTGTTAATGGCATAATAGATTATTTTAATTTTTGAATATTATATACACTCAATCGTGTTGCAATGACTAAAGGAAATGTCAGCAGTGGGTGGCACAGGACTGAGCCATAAACCATTTTAGCTAGTGTTGCTTCAGGAGCATGGAAGGGAGGAGTGCAAATTGATTGCCTGTTGAGCTCAGATATCAATCAGATATGGACCCTATCTTTAGACCCAAGCTTAGACAGTCAGAACTCTTGTCGTATTTTTAATCTAGTTATGACTGTATTGTTAAATAATGTGTTTATTGCTGGTACTGGAACATGGACATCTCGACAAATAGAGGTTGCAGTTAAACGAGAAGGCTGCCATACGGCAGAAGGGCCCTTTTCCGAGAAATCACGTGTCAGACATGCGTTTTCTTATAAACCCCGTTGCAAAGATACCTTTTCCGAGAAATCACGTGGCAGACATGCATTTTCTTCGATTCGTACGGTCATGAAAAACCTGGAAAAGTCATGGAATTTTAAAATGGTTATTTCCATTATAACCAAAAATGTGATCATTAGTGGGTAAGCAGTCGAATTATTTTAGTTTACCAGTTTGTTCTTTCCGTTCTACCCATGCTTAAGGACTAAGTGGAGCTTGTATATTGGGATTTAATTTTATTTTATTTTTGATATATTGTCAATGTTATTTTTATAATACGTTAGCCTTTTTTTTATTTTTAGGTTGTATAGCCTTTTTCACTCTGGCAGTGGGACTGCCAATGGAAACTAGCCTTTTGGCTATAATTGGGTGCATTTACATTTTAATGTTCATGAATGTACACTGTCCCTCTTGATCAAATAAATACATTGATTGATTGATACGCTCTCATACTAACTGAAATAGTTCGGTGGCCATAGCAACAGTAACTCAGGGAAGCGGACGGGATAATGCCAGGGAAGTGTACACTGTAAAAAATGTGCATAAAATTAACACCGAAATGCCGTAAAATCATGACATAATAAAACTGTAAATAGAAATACAATAGAGTATTGCTTATTTCACAACATTTTTGGGTAAAATACTAAACGAAATATAACTGTTAATTTTAAAGTAAGATTATGCATATTTCTTTGTAGAAATGACATATGGCTGTAATTTACACGAAGCAAAACTGTAATACAAGAAGCAATGCAATGCAGTTTAAATTACAACATGGTGGTGTTAAAATACTAAACGAAATACAACTGTTAATTTTAAAGTAAGATTATGCATATTTCTTT
Source organism: Clupea harengus (assembly GCF_900700415.2). Lineage (NCBI taxonomy): Eukaryota > Metazoa > Chordata > Actinopteri > Clupeiformes > Clupeidae > Clupea > Clupea harengus. The sequence goes on along the minus strand of NW_024879787.1, from coordinate 55,453 downwards.
GTAGAAATGACATGCACTGTAAAAAAAATGCTGTTGTTTTTACGGGAAAAAACTGGCAGCTGAGTTGCCAAAACAATCCTGTAAAAAATACATCCACCTGTAAACCTCTTTACAGAGCAGCATGTACATTTTACATTTTAAACATGTATATTCAACATTGAACTTTAGCTATATTTACATCACTGCTATGATACATTGTAAAAAAAATCATGTGATTTTTACTGGAAAAAACTGGCAGCTGTGGTTGCCAGAATAATTCTGTAAAAAATACGGCCAAACCGTAATCATCTTCACAGAACAATATGTACCTTTTACACTTTATAATGTATAATATTACATTGTAAACCAGTACATTTAACATTGGATTTATGCTGATTTTGCATGACCATTATGCTATAAAACCAATTATTTCAGTAAAATGTACATCCAGTTGTTGTCTATTGTACATCAAATCCCATTCAATTTCACTGAGAAATACCAAGCAAACAACATTATTTAACTGCTTAAGTCTCCTTATAACACTGTTATTCAACTGATTTGTCATGTAGATTCCCCTTAAAAGTTCTTTATTATATAATGTATTTATAACAGTTTGGGCCAGGGCCTCAACTATAGGGGGTGCAGCAGGCGCGGTCGCACCTGGGCCTGTGGTTCTTGGGGCCCGTAGCCGGTGCCAATAGATATATTTATGTCTAAATTGATGCCATCCCCTTAAACTGCCTATGACTCCAATTTCCACAGCTCAACTACGGATGTGTTTAGAGAAGAACTGGTAATACATTTCGGAGAGAAAGGTAAACTTGTCTCCATCATGGTAGGTATTATTTGTGGGTAAAATAGTAATAATCTATAACAAAATGATATGCTTATCTTACATACACTATAGAAACTATTAAAACACGATTCAATGAAATTAATAAGTTCATATTTTCTTTGGTATTTTTGTCATATTCAGATTTGCAATGATTGCTGGGTAATATGTATGTTGTTGTCCAATGAAAAAGTCTCTATTTGATCATGTGACGATACGATATAGCTAGTTTAGGCGGAAAATCTGAACGCCAAGACCGACAAGTTGACTGCACAGCCAGAGGCACAGCACACCTGCAAGCCGAAACGATGCCTTTCAAACAGAAAAGTTTGGCTGTTGCCACTCTCAGAAACAATAGCAGGGCAGTGCACACAGAGTGATAATCCATAATCAGCATCTTGGCAAATTGAGAGAGCAATCTCTGCTCTAAGGCAGGCCCTGAATGATAGGAGTTATTGTGCACCAAACTTTATTGCTATGTCCCTGTTGTAGTGGTCATTAGCTCGCAGGCAATGATGAGCTAAATGACCAGGCAAAACGTCTGTCTGACCACTGCAACAGGGACATAGGAATAACGTTGGGTGCACAACTCCTATCCTACCTACCATGATGGAGATAAGTTTGCCTTTTCAAGTGCATATATAGTATATAGCAAATAGACTCTTGACATTGGACAACAACATACATATTACCCAGCAATCATTGCAAATCTGAATATGACAGAAATACCAAAGAAAATAAGAACTTATTCATTTCATTGAATAGTTTTTTAATAGTTTCTATAGTGTATGTAAGATAAGCATATCATTTTGTTATAGATTGCTACTATTTTTCCCATAAATAATACCTACCATGATGGAGATAAGTTTACCTTTTCAAGGGATTCGATAGCATTAGACCTAGCCTGGATACCAGACCGAACTTAGCCCCGCCCACAATTTTTTTGGTTGGGAAGTTCGGTCTGGCATTACTCCATTGAGGAGAAATTATCTGCGGCTCGATATCGGCCGTACCAATCAAATTGTTAAGGCGGGCTTTATACGATGATGGACAGATGATCAACAGTAACGTAACCAACCACGTCACCAACACACGAGTTGAATTCGTTTTCAACAAACATGGCTGCCGCTGGAGAGCTGAAATGTATAGATTCGAGTCCATTTAGACATTGACAGTGCATTCATTTTGAAAGAGGAACAGAGAAACGCGATTAAGGCATTTGTCAATCGAAAAGATGTTTTTGCCTTCCTTCCTACGGGATCCGGTAAAAGTGTAATGTATCAGCTGCCCCTGGTCACATACTACGTTGTTCTGATTGGTTGTAGGTAACCAATTGAGCGAAGAGGCATTTTTTCTCCTGGTTCGGTTGAAACACGCCCCATAATCACAGCCCAATGGAGTGATATCAGACTCATATTCTGACTAGAATTATGAGTATGACATCGTCAGGCTACATTAGACCCACTCCGAAATGAAATACCAGTTCTTCACTGAACACAACCGTGTTTGAGTGGCGGAAATTGGAGTCAGAGACTTCTGTCAGATGCAGTTTAAGGGGGGACATAAATATGTCTGTTGGCCCCAGCTACGGGCCCCCAAGAACCACAGGCACAAGTGCGACCACACCGCAACCGGTGCGACCCTGGTCCAAACTAATTAATACGTTCAAATACATTATATTATAAAGAACTTTTAAGGGGAATCTACATGAAAAATCAGTTGAATAACAGTGTTATAATGAGACTTAAGCAGTTAAATAATGTTGTTTGCTTGGTATTTCTCAGTGAAATTGAATGGAATTTGATGTACAATAGACAACAACTGGATGTATATTTTACTGAAATAACAGTTTTTATAGCATAATGGTCACGCAAAATCAGCATAAATCCAATGTTAAATTTACTGGTTCTGGATGTATTTTTTACAGGTTTGTTCTGGCAACCACAGCTGCCAGTTTTTTCCAGTAAAAACAACAGGATTTTTTTTTACAGTGTAGCATAGTAGTGATGTAAATATAGCTAAAGTTCAATGTTGAATATACAGGTTTAAAATGTTACATTAACTGAACAAACTTGTCCAATATAACATAACAGTGATGTAAATATTGCTGAAATCCAATGTTGAATATACAGGTTTAAAATGTTAAATTTACATGCTGCTCTGTAAAGAGGTTTACAGGTGGATGTATTTTTTTACAGGATTGTTCTGGCAACTCAGCTGCCAGTTTTTTCCCGTAAAAACGATGGCAGTTTTTTTACAGTGTAGATTTAACCATGCTTGGCTACAAATGTAAAAGTACATGTCATGGGTTAAAACAGACGAAGACCCGGGACGAGCAAAATGTAGGTTGTGTGGTGGTAAAACATTCGACATTTCAAACATGGGAGAGGCGGCATTAACCATTAACCCTCTATACCCCAATAAAATTCTAGAACACTGCAGCATATTACTGCGAAAACCAGAGAATTCCTGTATTTTTTGTTATTCTGTAAACAAACAGTTAACAATTAGAAAACAAAAGAAAAATTACAATTACAAGTTTGTTTTGTTTGAAAGGGCATACATTGTTTGTTAATATTATATCAAATATGTATTAGTGACATCTACAAATATAAAATACATAGCTTTACATACACCCTAAAATTCAAGTTTTGAACCGTACTGCAGACCTATTTATTACATTTAATATCATCTTAATGTATTTAATTAGTATTTGTTTTATATTTTGTAAATAAATACTTATTAAACTTAATATTTAAATATTAACACTACTTAACCATATAGATAACCAACATTTTTGCTTATTTGGTGGAAAACACCAACCTCTATGCCTCTTCAAATGCATCCTGGTCTAATACATTTGTGGAGGAGGTGAAGGTGTGGGAATAAACATCCTCATGGGTATCCATCATTTAAACAAACAAGGCTGACTTCAGTCAGTTCTTTTATTGCCACAAGCGGCACACTGCAACACAGTTACCCTCTTATCTTGACTACTGTTCATCTGATCCAGCCTTACAAGTGTCCTATGTGGCAGACACCATGCCACGAAATAGGTATGAGGAGTTATGCAGATACCTACCTGTTCAAACCCAGGGATAGCAGACTCAGGTGACAAGCTTCAGAAAGTGAGACCATTACAGTTTTTTCCAATCATTTTCACACTTGGTTCAATACCATGTACACTTTCTCAAAACACTTAACACATCCAGCATATCAGTAGACTATTTGAACTAAATGGTATACTTTTCCATTGCTTAGATACAAAATGCAGTCAATGACCACGTCTTCCAAAATTCATGGATACCTGTCTCAGTCAATGTTCACCACCAGCAAAACGCTGTGCAACTACAGCATTTTTTTCAGATATTTAGATGCTCTGTTCAAAACAGTTAACTTTCAGTTCAAAACCAGACACAATTTAGATGGAAAGATGCTGTATTTTCACAGACAAATTAAATTATACACTTGAAATAAGACAGATTTAGTTTTTTTACTAATATTCATAAATTTATTTTGTTTCCATCTTTGTTGTGTTTGTTTGCAGCCTTGCTGCCAACTATACTGCAGTACAGCATTTGTGTTGAAATGTACATGTGTGTAAAATATAGATGTAAGTGTCACTGAAGACATTTTCCCACTATTACGGCTGCATATGAAATTCATGGGCCATCAACAAGACAAAGTTTGCCAAAAAGGGAACTACAACAAACTTGTATCCAAAGTGACTTACAATATAATTTTGCATTGCCCAGGAATTGAACCCAGGTCAGCTACTTGTTAGCCATCAACACTAACCACTGTACCACTTATCACACCTGTCAATCTTGCCACACAAAACTGATATCAACAAACCAACAAAAAAGTTTGTTCTTACGGTTTTTCCAATAATTTTTACTCGTCTCAATACCATGTACACATTCCCAAAACACTTAACACATCGAGCATACCAGTAGACTATATGAAACAAACTGTGGATACTTGCCCCTATGCTTATATACAAATGCAGTCAATGACCACTTCTTCCGAAATTCATGGATACCTGTCTCAGTCAAGGTTCACTACCAACAAAACGCTGTGCAACTACAGCATTTTTTGCCGATGTTTAGATACTCTGTTCAAAACAGTTAACTTTCAGTTTAAAACCTAACTTACAGTAATTTAGATTACTGTACATGGAAATATGCTGTATTTGGACAGACAAATTAAGGTCTATGCTTGAATAAGACAAAGTATTCTTATTTTAGCAGAAAGTTTAGTTAGCTAATTTTGTTGTTTTGGCTTGCAGACTTCTTACTATCTCTACAGAAGGCAAGCATAGATGTAGCTGTTCCTGAAGAGTTGTTTCCACTATTACAGTACTGCTCTATATGTAAGTCATAGGCTATCAGTGAAAGACAGTGATTGAAGAATGCAATTACAGTAAATGTACCCACTCAATAGTGACATCTATTGTGAGAAGCAAACTAACATATGAACACTGTCTTCAGATAGTTAGCTTGGATTGACGTATTTCCAAGATGCCATGCAAAGGAGAATGTTACCGTAAATGTGAAGTTCAAACATGTAAAAGTTTGACCCCAAATATAGGGGACAGAATGGATCAGCATTAGGGCTACAGTAGAATTCTAGTGGTATTACAGTACTTTGGTAGACTGTATCTTGTGTTGATGTATGTAAATATTGGAAATACTACAGTAAATACTTAGCATATTTATGCCTTTTTGTTGTCCTGTAGTAAGCCTATATAGTGCAGTAACACGTGCAATTTTAGCATATGACTGTAATGACACATATTGCAGCATTTTAGAATTGTTTGTTCACTGTAATATAACAATATTTACTGTAGTCCAAAGAAGTTTTTGCCTTTGTGTGTTTTTTCTCCTTTTTGCAATGCAAACCTACAGTAATCTATGCCAATCTAGAGGATACAGCAACATGTTATATATGCAATTGGCAATGCTTCAAGTTGTTAGTGTTTTTTAGTTCATTGTACTCTGAGAGAGAACATTTGCTAAAGTTACGGCAGCATGACTCACTTTTGGGTGAAGTATGAAGTGTTTTGGTGGTTGTAGTGCATTTTGCACCAAAGGTTAACTGATATGCTGAGGTGTGTGTCTGTTAAGCCCACTGTGTGAAGAGTTTTAGAAAAAGTGTACATGGTATTGACACAAGTTTAAAAGTGATCGGAAAAAACTGTAATGTGTGTCCTCCAGGAGAACGTCCTAAAACTTCTTCGACCATAGAAAAATCTCTCAGTAGGTGAGGCCATGATTAAATTTGACGCCATGTTACTTTGGAAACAGTATATGCCTAAGAAACATGTCAGATGGGGTATTAAGATCTGGTGTCTCTGTGACTCCCTGAAAGGATACTGTTTAGCATTCAATGTATAAACAGGCAACGAGGGGTGTGTGGCAGATGATATTTGGTTTGGGATAGAGGGTAGTAATGGATCTTATGTCAGACTACCTATACAAACACCACCACTTGTATGCGGACAACTTTTGTCCTTCAATTCCTTTAGTGAGAAACCTACTCTGTCCTACTGAAGCTTCCTTACGCTCATCAGGCCTCTCACTGTTCCTCTCCCCCATGTCCTCACTCCTCTCTGCTGCCACAGCACCCTCACTCACTTCTCTACTCTCAGATGAGCTGGAACACCCGACATCCTGACGCATAATTGCATAAAAGAAAAAACTATCCCATTATTGTAAGCCATCACAGTGGAAGTCATTAGTGTTTCCTCCATTTTTCTGTCAATTGTTTTCTGTCACATCATCGGCTCAATATCCCAGTGTGAACTACATATGGACTAGCTATTGCACATCTACTATACATTTTATGTAGTATTGATGTCCTATACTATGGTCCTATATGAGCACTGATTTCATTGTGATTGGCTTTCTACAGCTTAAAATCTGTACCAGCTTAAAATTTAACATCACAACATACTAGCTGGTTGTCAAATAATCTGCTGAATGCCTTTCCAATATGAGGTTTTAAATATATTATAAATGGTTATCTTGCTATTGATTGTCTTAAGCTACTGTTGTTACCATGAGCTTACAGCTCAAAAAAGAATGGAGGGGTTTGAATAACTAGTAGAGACGAACGAAAAATAATTAGAAGTGAGAATAAAAGAAAAGTGACCCATTTTCAGTTTTCTTTTTTATTTATCTAAATCTGATCAGTTTAGTAAGTAATGAGGCTGATGCAGTCACTAGCTAGCTATCAACCAACTCCTGACTGGCTCGAACTCCTCAGACTTACGTTACCTCAGTCAATGTAGATAGCTAGCAAAATAGCTGGAAAACTAGTCATGGAAATTGAGATCCAAATTTTAAAATACATTTTCTTCTGACAAACAGAAAACACAACCGATTACCCATGTCGTCGTTATTTGTGCACAAAATAGCTCTCACCCACAGACGCAGGTGCTTGCTTCTTAGGTTGCGAAAGTCACGAATTGACCGCCATTTCCACAAGTGAGGTAACGTGAAAATAACGTCCCTCAAATACCAATAATTAAATGTTACATATCTCTGCAAATAAAAGTGTCATGGGTTTACAATCCATTCAAATTCCATTGATCTAGCTATGTCTTATCAATTTGGAGAACGATGAGGCTGGTGCTAGTTGTAAACCAACACTTCTCAGTGACCGCCATACGAAGACGTTACTGGAGAGTTAGCTAGTCAGAAAAAAACAGGAGGATACTAATACTACTATTTTTAATACGTTTTTTTTTTTTTTTTTTTTTTTTTTAAACATGGTCGTCACTGTCATACAAACGTGATGAGTCGTCGTCTTTAGTGCACAAAAATACTGTGTCTTTAAAAGTTGCGGCCGGCAGCGGCCGCTATGGTGAAATTCTAACATGCCGTCGGCGGCCGCAATGGTGATTAGAGGGTTAACGAGCCATGCCAAAGGAAGCAAAGAGCGCTGCTGCTAGCGAAGCTACAGCAACCCTATCACCGGCTTTCTCACCACAGCGAGAGTTCTGCTACGCCGAGCAGCACGTCTCTCTCGACGGCTACCAAGCAGGCGTCGATAACCGATTCTGTAACGAAAAATGAAGTCCTAACTGCGGAAGTAATGCGGGCACTGAAGGTGGCCAATTCGCATTATTCTTTTAAATCATCCGAAGATGCCAGCCTGTTCTTTCGACGAATGTTCCCCCATAGCCAGATTGCAACACAATTGAGTCATTCCATGCCAAACGTCCAAATTTAAGAACATCTCCCCACTCGACCATCTCAGATTTGGCTGAAAAAATTCAAGGATGTTCATACACTTCTTAATAGGTATAGTCCCAAATATTAGCTCTCTACTCCCAATAGTTTTGTCACACAAAACATTTTTTTAGCAACTAAGTTATGTGCATTTTCAGACGCTTTTTTAGCAGCGTTTTCTGAAGAGCCATTTTCAAATTGCTATAACTAGAAAAGTATTTAAGCTTAGCTAGCTCCTTCAAACTTTCTAGGCTTAAAATCAGCTACCATTACTTGAAGAATATGGACTTCCAAGGGTGTGGCTTGGGTATATCATAGTATTCGGGGTGCTTGAATTTGCACGAACATTTTACTCTACGCTCTGTGGCAGCATCTTTGAAGGAAGGATCTTTGTGGAAAGCTTAATGTTAAAGCTAGAGACTTGATATTATACACAGACCCCTTCCTGTGTATGCTCTGTATAAAAAACCCTCTCCCTATGCGATGAATGGTCTGGAAGATATTAAAGCTTGAAAATGGATGAAAACCCATTTTCTGCAATTTTTGGCATGCTATAGCAAAAAAATGAGAGCATCTACCAACATGAAACTAACTGTTTTGGAAAGATTAGATATTTGTCCTTGACATATAAAAAAAATTGTGATGGTGTTCTGCCACATTTTCTCAATTTTTTTTTTTTTTTTAATTTGGGATTTTTGTACACGCCCAGCATTCAATGGCCTATGGGAGCATATTCAAATGCTAACAAAATGCACTAAGTTTATGACACAGAGCTTAAACTGCATATTTTTGTATACTGTATGCTTTGGAATTCTCATTGTTAGTTTAAATACTACATTTTATCTCTTTTTTCATGTATACACTGAGATTTCACAAAATGTTTGGTCATGGAAATTTGGTTTAAAGTCATGGAAATCCATTGGTCAAAATTAGGGACATCTTCGGTGCCGATACTTTGTTAAAATACTCGCACTCGTTTTTGAATTGCCGCTACCAAGCACCGATACCAGTCATCAGTATTTCACTGCATCAAACTGGCCGGGCTATGCTGACACAAAATGTGATTTATTGTCCTACCACTCTCTGCCAGACTAGTAAGTAGCTTATTTGCCGTCTTGTGTTGCATTTGCTTGATGTTTGACTGTTAGGAAAGTTTGTCATAGTGTCAAAGTATTTCAGTATACAGGTTTCGCTAAATTTAGGCGATTTGGGCTTACAGGAGTAAGGCACAGTGTAAGATCTGCACTGCTACGGTGTCGAGGGGCGGAAAGGAAAGTACTTTGTTTAACACAAGCAATTTGATTAAACATCTGAAGACACACCATAGTGCTAAGTACACAGAGTTCACTGATGCTAGTGGCGCAAGACCGAAGTAACCAATCTTAACTGACGTCTTGCAAAAGAAAAAAACGCGCACGCACACAGAGAGAGAGGTAGAGAGAAAGACTGTGCCACATAGGTTAAGTGATTGTTTGTGTACTTGAGCAGGAGATTCTTCTGATCCTTTTTTAACTGAAATGTGCTCTTGTGCTAATCCAGTAATAGTTCTGTTCACTTTTTGTTAAGCAGACTGTGTTGTTAACTATGCAGCAAATTGAATTGCCATCTGGTTATATTTGCATTTTGTCTAATGTGGTGATATTGTCAGTTTGAAGGCTTTTTTTGTGTGTTAAAACCAGAAAGCTCTGTTTATTTTTGGCTTGGGATAGCCTTCTGTTAATTTTGTACTATAGGCTTGACATAATCTGCAGAGGATAAAATAAAATCTGCCTCCCAATTAATTGCACTTTCATGGAGACCAAATCTAAGAAGTATCGGTATCGGTACTCGGTATCGGCAAGTACACAAATAAAAGTACTCGTATCGGTTTGTAAAAAAGTGGTATCGGTGCATCCCTAGTCAAAATGTGTATGAACCCTGTTTCTTATATACCCCGTTGCAAAGATACCTTTTCTTATAAATCACGTGGCAGAGATATGTTTTCTGATAAATCACGTGGCAAACATGCCTTTTCTTATAATCCCCGTTGCAAAGATAACTTTTCTTATAAATCACGTGGCAGAGATATGTTTTCTGATAAATCACGTGGCAAACATGCCGTCTCTGAAAAACCACATAGCAGACACACCTAGACACACCTAGGCACTTTTGGGGGCTTCTGAGGGTTTTGACTGTCACAAGCCACAGATAGGCGCTTCTAAAAGGCCATGCCAAGGACATAGCCTCCAGATGGGTGCCTCTGAGGGGTCATGGCGGGGTCACAGACTCCTCTAGACGCTTCGGCAATGCCACAAGACAGACAATTTCCAGACATTGTACCTGGAAAAAACTGAGACACCTGTTATCACAGGAAACTGTGCAATATGCACGCTGTTAAGATAGATGCACCAATTGTTCTCAATCTCGATGTAGTTAAGTCTGATGAAGTAAACAAGAACAGGGAAGAACAAAGAACAGGGTAGAACAAAGGGGGGCTAAATCTATAAAAAGGGGGCACGGGGACTTGATCTTCAGGTTATCTACTTGATCGCTCTTGCCATTTTGCTTAGAGTCTTTGAGATGCTCCATGGACCAGCTCAGCAGTAGTTAACTCCTCTGAATTAAACCGTTCAGTATATTCATACCTGTTTGCCTTGAGAAGTTTCTTGAGAACTCTTAGAATTTTCCACTACACTCTCCAAATTGAAAAAAATGTCACACAGTTCATGAAGACTATTTGTTCAGAAGGTTGCCGCTACCATAATTGTTCATATTTGTACGTCTTGTTATTTATATCATTTCTGTAGGAACCATGGTTACACGGTTCACTGTTCATTCTCTGTCACGGATCATTATAACACGGTTCCATACATTGTCTATGCAAGGGGCATTAAATGTGCACAGACTATTCTATCACGGCTACCATGGCAATCATTACTTGTGTGTGTAAAATAAATAAATGTTCTTACATTGTCATCAGGACTTTGACATCTCTGTTCTAACCGGACAACCTGTCGCGATTGGCACCTATTACAACGACCTTCCCGCCATAGATATAATTTGGGGATCCAGTCACGTATCACCCTCCTTTTCACTATTGTAGAGATTCTGCCCAGCACGGTGAGTTTGCATCTTGTTAGAATTACTGTTGGCATATCTGTACTTGTAGAAGTCCTTTGTGCATGTTGGTTTAGGACATGTTATTCATTGTTGATTATGTCCCTCCGAGTGTCACCTCCCAGGGTTTCGTAGATGAGCCACGCCATGGCTTCCCCTCCCTACCCAGCTCCCGCGCCTGGGAAGACGGCCCGCCCCGGCTCCCGCTCCTGCGAAGACGGCCACTCCATCTTCAGCTCCTGCGAACACGGCCGCCCCGACTCCTGCGAAGACGGCCACCCCAGCTCCTGCGAAGATGGCCACCACAGCCCCCCCTCCCGCTAAGACGACTGCTCCATCTCCTGCGAAGACGGCCACTCCACCTTCAGCTCCTGCGAAGACGGCCGCCCCGACTCCTGTGAAGACGGCCACCCCAGCTCTAGCTCCTGCGAAGATGGCCACCACAGCCCCCCCTCCCGCTAAGACGACTGCTCCAGCTCCTGCGAAGACGGCCACTCCACCTTCAGCTCCTGCGAAGACGGCCGCCCCGACTCCTGTGAAGACGGCCATCCCAGCTCCAGCCCAAGCTCCAGCCCCAGCTCCTGCAATGACGGCCGCTCCAGCCCCAGCTCCTGTGAAGACGGCCGCCCCAGCTCCAGCTCCGGCGAAGATGGCCACCACAGCCCCCCCTCCCGCTAAGACAACGACCCCAGCTCCAGCTCCTGCGAAGAAGGCCACTCAATCTTCAGCTCCAGCGAAGACGGCCACTCCATCTTCAGCTCCCGCGAAGACGGCCACTCCATCTTCAGCTCCCGCGAAGACGGCCACTCCATCTTCAGCTCCCGCAAAGACGGCCACTCCATCTTCAGCTCCCGCAAAGACGGCCACTCCATCTTCAGCTCCCGCAAAGACGGCCACTCCATCTTCAGCTCCCGCAAAGACGGCCACTCCATCTTCAGCTCCCGCAAAGACGGCCACTCCATCTTCAGCTCCCGCAAAGACGGCCACTCCATCTTCAGCTCCCGCGAAGACGGCCGCCCCGACTCCTGTGAAGACGGCCACTCCATCTTCAGCTCCTGCGAAGACAGCCGCCCCAGCTCCTGCAATGACGGCTGCCCCGACTCCTGTGAAGACAGCAGCCCCAGCTCCAGCTCCCGCGAAGACAGCAGCCCCAGCTCCAGCTCCCGCGAAGACAGCAGCCCGAGCTCCAGCTCCCGCGAAGACAGCAGCCCCAGCTCCCGCTCCTGTGAAGACAGCAGACCCAGCTCCAGCTCCTGCTCCTGTGAAGACAGCAGCCCCAGCTCCCGCTCCTGTGAAGACAGCAGCCCCCGCTCCAGCTCCTGCTCCTGTGAAGACGGCCACTCCATCTTCAGCTCCTGCGAAGACAGCCGCCCCAGCTCCTGCAATGACGGCCGCCCCGACTCCTGTGAAGACAGCAGCCCCAGCTCCCGCTCCCGCGAAGACAGCAGCCCCAGCTCCCGCGAAGACAGCAGCCCCAGTGTAAAACCAAGTTCGTTCCTATTCGAGCCTTAGGTTGACGCGCTTCAAGCACTGTTGGGTTTTAGTTGATAGTTGATTTATTGCAACAAAAAAGATGAAGAATTATGTACCTGAATTGAGGTGATGGTACAACCTGGAGGTGCAAAACAGCAGAGGTTCAAAGTTTTCCGTATTTCCAATTTGTTGTGCTTTCTGCGGTCAAAAAACCTTTTGGCTGCATGCCTGCCAACTTGTCTCTGGAGTGACGCGTCCAGACTGCTTTAATTGTCTCCACGAGGTCAGGTGCTGCAGTCACCTGATGAAGTGGGCCGTGGCCAACGCAATTTCGCACTTCCAGGTTGTTCAACAGTACACAAAGCAAATCCAAATACCAACAAAATATTATTTAATTTAATTAAATTATGATAAATGCAAAACACTTATCCTAATATTTCATAACTATAAATAATAACAATAAACAAAACCCATTCTGGCTCCAACATTCCGGCCCCTAATTGTTCTGCAAACAAACAGTACAATTACAAAACAAACAGTTATAGGAGTCAGCCAAAATTCTAAGATATCCTTATTGAGATCACACTTCATATATTACATACTTACAACATTTCAAGTCATTTTTTTTTTTGATAGTTCATTTCATAGTTCAAAGTCCTTTCAAAAATCAAAAATCGTCTTCCAAAAAACACGAAAAAAAAAAGAGTTCACGCAGTCCATGTTGTATGTAATGTACGCAAATGTAAATCAGTATAGGTGAGAGAGAGAGATAGAGAGAGATAAAGGTAAAGATAGAGGGAGAGGGAGAGGGATCTTCATTCAGGGGCTTCAAGGAGCAGAGCAAGCTTTGTGATGGGCCTGGTCAAGGTGCTGGTCTTGGTCAGAACTTGCACTTGTCTCACAAATCCTCTTTTGTCAGGCAGGGTTTGTGTGATTCGGCCCATGACCCATGAGTTTCTGGGAGCAGTGTCATCTATTATGAGGACAATATCGCCAGCCACAAAGTTTCTCCTTTTCTTAGTCCACTTTTGCCTTTCTTGCAGTTCTGGCAGGTATTCTCTTGTCCACCTTTTCCAAAAGAAGTCTGACATGTACTGTGAACCTCTGACACCACTCAATCGTCTACAGTGGAAGCACTTTGTGATCACTGCCCTGACCACAGAGTTTGCCTTTGGTATCCAATACCTTTGCCTGAGCCGAGACAGGGTTTGGTTCCACCCACTGTGTCCGATGGTTTCGTGTACATGTCTGATTATCAGAGTTGTTACGTGATGGTTTCGTGTACATGTCTGATTATCAGAGTTGTTACGTGATGGTTTCGTGGCAGAATGGCAGGGTGCTTAGCTTCATGAGGCAATGCAGACTTGACCAACCTTCCACCAACTCTTATTAGTTCATCCTGAAGAACCGGGGCAAGTTTATGTATGTGGCTGCTCTTCTTCACAGACATTCCTTTCCTCAGAGACTCCAGTTCCTCTTTGTAGTCTGTTGACTGACAAAATTGAATGATGGCATTTTCAGCTACCTGCATGTCCTCCACACATAGCAGGTGTTTGTCATTTCTTTTTCCTTTTCCATGAGCAGGTTTCTTTTCCTTTTCCTTACAGGCACCTCTCAATGTGGCTTTGATTTTTAACATCCACGCTGCAGTCTTTCGAAGTCGTAGCCACTCGGAGTAGTAAGTGATGAATTTCATGACGGTATTCACTTGTTCATTCACGGGAACAACACTTACGGTGAAGACCTTTTCTTCAGGATCATCCTGGGTCAATGTGCATTCTGGACTTCGCGGCCCTTGCCGAAACCTTGTTAGGACACCAGTAAGACTGTTGGTGAGATCTGGGCCTTGTAGAAGCTGAGAATTGAGTGACAGACCTTGGTAAGTAGCCCCACAATCAAACACTACCCTTAACTTGTGCTTTTTTGGGTGATACACCCCATGATGAGGTATGTACCATGTCTTTGCCATCTTGGTTTTCTTTTGCATCTCCTGTGGTGTTATTTGGATAGCAAAACCTTTCCTTAAATTGTCAGCCATGAATCTTTTGTATTCCTTATGAAATGGTGTGTTCTTTAGCAGTTTTCTTTTTAAGCTTATGGCTCTGCTCAGCCAGAGAGCGGTTGTTTGGGAACTCAGCGTTGTCATTTCTCAAAGGCAAACCAATGCTGTAGTGCCCTTCATTCAGCTTTACTGAGTTAGAAACCTTTTTCAAGAATGCATGGTCTTCTTGAGACATCTCTAAGCGCTCCTCATGCTGACGCTCTGGGAAATCAGGCTTCAGCTGTTGTTGTAGTGACTCCTCAATCTTCACCAGAGAGATCCTGTTTGCTGTGATGACCTTGCCAGTGCCCTTTGTGAGCGGCCCGTTGACTGTCCATCCAAGAGTGGTTTTAACTGCATAAGGACCATTTCCCTGGCTGTTAATGATCATCCATGGTTCCAAAGCCTTAGGAACATTGTTCCCAATCAACATACTGACTTCTGCTTCAATATGTGGAATTTTCACTTCATGGAGATACGACCATTGCTTTACATCCTCCTGATTAGGAATATTTTCAGGTTTCACAGGAATCACAGTGTGGGAGTACACTAGAGGGCTAGAGGGCTTTAAGGACTGTGTGTGTGTAGTTATGTACTGCTTTGCTAGTTAAATTGTACTTAGATTACTTGGATTACTCTGAATTTGCACTATCTTGGCAATTACCCTGTTTGCCAAGTTAGTTTCACTCACTGGCTGGTTTGTCAAGCCACACCTCCAACAATCAGCCACTTTTGTGTAATCAAGATCTGGGAGGGCCTGTTTCACTGGACAGCAGATCTGGGAGGGCCTTCAGCCAGGTGCAATCAGTGAGCATGCTACTTCCATAGGGCTGCTGCGGAAGTGTCAGCCCTCGTGCTCAGCCCTTTTCGTGTGAAGACCTTTTTGGGTAAAGACGTACAAGTCTACCTGTACAAGTCCACCGAAACAAGGTTCACAAACAAGGTAAACTTTTTCATTTTGACTCTGCCATAGCCATGTGTCACAGTAGCATCTCTGTTGTCACTGGTTGTCAAAAAAGATCACAGCGCAGCAGACGGCAGCGCAACCTGGGTAACCTCCGCTCACTTCAACAAACCTCATCTACTGTAACCTCTTTCTCTGTTGGCCTGTGGAACTGTCAGTCTGCAGTCAAGAAAGCTGATTTCATCTCAGGTTATGCCAACCACCTCTCCCTAGGGCTCTTAGCTCTCACGGAGACATGGATCACACCTGAAGACAATGCTACCCCAGCAGCACTCTCCACCAACTATGCCTTCTCCCATACTCCCCGGCCATCTGGTCGTGGAGGTGGGACGGGGCTGCTGATTTCAGACAACTGGAAATTCACTCCACTGCTGCCTTCAAACAGGTATGCCTCCTTTGAATATCATGCAATTATGGTAACTGCTCCTGTTAAAACTTATGTGATTGTTATCTACCGTCCACCAGGACAACAGGGTGATTTCGTCCATGAGCTGGACACCCTGCTGTCATCCATCCCTGAGCAGGAGTGTCCAACACTCATCCTTGGCGACATGAACATCCACCTAGACAATCCCAACTCAGCTGACTTTCGAACCCTGGTTCACTCGTTCGACCTACAACAGGTCCCCACTCCTCCAACTCACAAAGCAGGAAAAGAGCTTGACCTCATCCTTGCTCGGAACTGCACCACGGACAACCTAACGGTAACCCCTCTGCATTGCTCGGACCACTTCTTCATTCGCTTCGATGTTCGGCTCATTGAGCAACCCTCTGTCCCCCCTCCGATGGTCTCGTTCCGGCGCAACCTCCGCAACCTCTCTCCCACCCACTTTTCCTCTCTGGTTTCTTCTGCTCTTCCACCTTTATCCACTTTCTCCTCACTAGGTGTCAATGATGCCACAGAAGCTCTGCTCCACTCTGAGCTCATGCTTGGACAGCTTGTGTCCACTTTCCACCAGACCTGCTCGATCTACCCAGTCTCATTCGTGGCTGAGTGATACCCTCCGAACGCAGCGCTCCAATCTCAGAGCGGCTGAGAGAAAGTGGCACAAATCTGCCGCGCTGGACGATCTTGCAAGCTACCAGACACTGCTGGCCTCCTTCTCATCCAGCATCACTGCTGCTAAGAAGACTTTTTTCAATGACAAAATCAACGGTGCAACTGACGCTCGGAAACTATTCTCCACCTTCAAAACTCTGCTCTACCCTCCTCCTCCCCCCCCAGCTACTAACCTCACTGCTGATAACTTTGCTTCCTTTTTCACAGAGAAAGTGGCAGCCATCGGGCAACAGTTCGACCAACTGTCCCCCTCCCCTAAGGGCGCAACCGTCAATAGCTCATCTTTTCCTTCTTTCATCCCTCTCAGCGAGAGTGAGGTCTCCAAAATCCTAACAGGTAGCCGTCCAACTACATGCCCGCTGGACCCCATCCCATCCAACATCCTTCAAGCCATATCGCCTGCCGTCTTACCGGCAATAACACAGGTGATTAATGCTTCATTTAATTCTGGAACATTTCCTTCTCTTTTCAAAGTGGCTCGGGTAACGCCGCTGCTCAAGAAGCCGTCTCTCGATCCCACTCAGGTGGAAAACTATCGACCGGTCTCACTTCTCACGCTCCTATCTAAAACCATTGAGAGGGCAGCTTCCAAACAGGTCACCGAGTTCCTGTCAAAGAACAATCTCCTCGATCCGAACCAGTCTGGATTCAAAAGCGGTCACTCCACCGAAACAGCCCTGTTGTCTGTAATGGAGGCCTTAAAAACAGCTAGAGCAGCAGCTCAATCCTCGGCTCTCGTCCTGCTTGACTTATCAGCTGCGTTTGATACAGTCAACCACCGCATCCTTCTGTCCATACTGTCAAGTATGGGCATTTCTGGCAATGCGCACTCCTGGTTTGAATCCTACCTCACTGGGCGCTCGTTCAACGTGTCATGGCAAGGTCAGCTGTCTGTACCTCACCGCCTCACCACTGGGGTGCCCCAAGGCTCAGTGATGGGACCACTTCTCTTTGCCATTTACACCACCTCGCTGGGCCCTATCATCCGCTCGCATGGTTTTTCCTACCACTTTTATGCCGATGATACTCAACTGTTTCTGTCTTTCCCTCCTGAGGACACCACGGTCTCGGCGCGGATTTCGGACTGTCTCGCTGATATATCCACATGGATGAAAAATCACCACCTTCAGCTGAACCTGGCCAAAACGGAACTGATGGTCTTCCCAGCCAAACAGGTCATCCACCACAACATCAAGATCAATACTGACTCTTTATTTCTTGCTCCATCCAAAACAGCAAGAAACCTCGGGGTCATTATTGATGACCAACTGACCTTCACGGCCCACATCGCCTCTGTCTCCAGGTCGTGCCGCTTTGCGCTATACAACATCCGCAAAATCAGGCCGTACCTAACCCAGTATGCCACCCAGCTGCTGGTGCAAACCTTGGTGAGCTCCCGCCTTGACTACTGCAACGCCCTCCTAACGGGCCTGCCGGCTTGCGTGGTGAAACCACTACAGATGATCCAGAACGCGGCGGCGCGTCTGGTGTTCAACCAACCGAAAAGGGCACACGTCACCCCGCTACTCATCGAGCTCCACTGGCTGCCAGTAGCTGCTCGCATTAAGTTCAAGTCACTTATGCTTGCCTACAGAGTGCTTACTGGTTCTGCTCCCACCTACCTAAATGCTCTTGTAAGGGCAAATGTTACACCCAGGACGCTGCGCTCGTCTAGTGAGCGTCGTTTGGCACTGCCGTCCGTGCAAGCACGGCAATCCAGACTATTTTCATTTGTAGTTCCACGTTGGTGGAACGAACTGCCTAGTACTACCAGAGCAGGGGCGTCCCTCTCTACCTTCAAGAAGCTTTTGAAGACCCAACTCTTCAGAGAGCACCTCCCCTCCTAACTGGCACCTGACTAGCGCTTAACTTGCACTTCAGCAGTTACATTCCTGCACTTCTTTTTTCCTCTTTTCTAGGTTGTTGTTTTTCTAATTCTCATGTAAAGTAGTATTTATTGTTACACCATGCTTTTTTATTGCTCTTAGCTTGACTGTTCTCTCCCTTGTACGTCGCTTTGGACAAAAGCGTCTGCTAAATGACTAAATGTAAATGTAATGTAAATGTACACCTCAGGGAGTTCCAGGTACTCATTGCTTTCAAGACCACTGATTTCCATACCTGCCACCCGGGACGTCTTTATGACCTGTTCCTTGTTCATGGTTCTAAGCAGAACACTTGTTCTGCTTCCTGTGGTCTGCAACTGCCTGAGTAAGGACTCTGTGCAGAATGTCGCAGAGCTTCCTGGGTCCATAAAAGCATAGGTATTAATCACCTTATCACCTTTTTTCATTTTGACTTTCACAGGGACAATAGCAAGTTTGCATTCTGAGTTACCGGCCCCAGTATCCCTCCACACATTAGTTTGATTTGTGTATACGTTTGTCACAGCCATATCCTTTGAGTTTTCACCCTTCTGATTATGAATCTCTTTTTTGTTGATATGTAGGACCGTTGGATGCTTAAGAGAACACACTTGACAGGTAAGTCTCTTTTGACAACCTTTGCTCATGTGACCAACTTCAAAGCATCCAAAACACACTCCATTTTTCCGTAAGAACTCCAGTTTTTCCTCATGATTTTTCTTTCTCAGCTGCGGACATGAACTGAGATGATGGTCTTCCTTGCAATGCAAACACTCTTTTCTTGTTTTTCTTTGTGTGGTATTTGCTCTTTCCGATACAACCTGCTTAGTATTGCTGTGCGTCGCCGTTTCCACACTGGTAGCAAACCCACTGTATCCACCTTTGGGCCCCCTGTCCTTGGAGAGAATGGGCTGGCTTTCCTGTGATGAGCCGGCCCTTCTTGCCTGTGTGAGATTTAGATTTAAGTTTCCAAACAATGGATGTGACAGGATTCTGGATTGATAGCTCACAAACTCTACTAAATCCGAAAACTTTGCCCTTGGGCCATTGCGTTCTTGTAGTTTAAAAGCTTTAATTCGCCATCTTTCTTGCAATTTGAAAGGTAACTTACTGAGAATGGCTTTCATGTTAACTGGATGATTTAATTCCTCCAAATACTGTACAGAGTTCATGGCATTCAAACATCCAGTGAGAAACACAGAATAAGCCTGTAAAGCATCTGCATCTTCTGCCCTGATCACTGCCCAGTTGAGACCTTTATCCAAGTATGAAGTAGCAATTTTGTGTTCATCGCCAAAGTGCTTCTTTAAAAGTTATTTTGCTGTAGCATAACCTCTGTCTGGATGCATATACTGGCAACTACGCACCAGTTCTCCTGGTTGTCCCAAGGTGAACTGCTCTAAAAAGAACAGTCTATCTTGGTTGCTCTCAGTTTTCCTTTCAATGCCATGTTCAAAAGCTCTCATAAAGAACAGATAGTCCAGAGGATCTCCCTTAAAGACAGGAATGCTGACTGATGGTAAAGTAAATTGGCCTTGTTGCTTAATGAGAGTTTCTGTTATTTGATTTTGATTCTCCATTATGTTCATCAGACTGTTAAGTTCATGTATTTTACTTTGATCGTGGATAATTGTAGATCTTTTTCTTTGTGGTTGTGTTGTTGAGCCCACACCTCCACGTGTTCCTGTACCGTGTGACATGAAGTCATGGCTACCTGGGTAGGCAAAAAGATCAGATGACTTGATGGTCGAAGTCTGGGGTGGTCTACGATCTTTAGCGACATCTACTGGAACTTTAGGTTTGTGGGTGACAAACGTTGGGTCCAAAGGGGCATAATGAATCTGATGAGGATGTATTGTCCTGCTTCTTACAGATGCATCCATAGTTTGACTTCCATGTGTAATTGTCTTTACAGGTTCCTCTTGAGATCTTGTTGCTGTTTCCTGATCCACAGTGGTACTGTCCAAAGTAGCTGCGGGTTGTGCGTATGCCTGGGTCAGCTCAGTGTCCTTATAGTCATCCTGTTCATCATGTTGTGCCATTCCTTCTTCCAAATACTCATTCATTCCATCCATTCTTTCTGTTCTTTCAGGCACATTTTGTGACATTTCAAATCCTTTTAAGATGCTTAACTTTGCTGTATTTGCAGCCATCTGAGTCTCCAATTCAAGCTTCTCCTTCTCAGCTCTGAGCTCAGTTTCTTTTTTCTCAAGATGCTGCTTCTTTTGAAGCCTCTCAGCCTTAGCTGCCAACTCAGCATGTTCACTTTCCAGATGCATTTTAATAGATATCATTGATGATTTTGATGAATGTCGTGATGGTGCATTGGAAACACTGTCATTAGGCATAACATCATCCACAGTAATTGCAGTACCCATTGTAGCATCATTACCAGTCACTTTTTCAATTTGATCAACCCATTTTGATACATTGTTTTGGAAAATCAACAAAGGTGCAACTTTAGGGGCAAACCACTCACATTGATCCCTTTTAACATCAGAGTTATTTAACTCATTGAAGTCTCTGTATGCTTTGAGAAACTCATTTTCCATTTTTGATTTAACCTTTTCAAGATTGCATGCATCCTTCATTAAATCAGTGATTTCATTTTTCTTTCTGGTTAAGACACCTGATTTGGCACTTCTAGATCCTTTGAGCTGTATCAGTTGCTCTGCATGTGCGGTGTCAATATCCTCCTCCAAACTTCTGAACCTGAGCAAACTTTTCATTCTCCTCATTTTTCTCACGTTTAGATTCGTTTGCAATTCCAACAGATAACAATGCACACGTTTTCACATGGCTTTCCTTTTTAAAGCAAAAATAATCGTTAACATCAACTGAGACTTCTTAGTTGTTTTGCACCGTCAAAAAAGTTTAAAGTAATCGTTTCGTTCCTTTGTTTTCTGAAAACGAGACACACAAAACTTTCTCAATGAGGTGACGTCAACACACTTCACGGTCGCGCATTCAATGAGCGGCGCAGATTCACCTCTTCACGGAAGGCCAAGATACTCCACAGCTTGATAAACAGTCTTTAAAGCAAATAATCGTAGCGTTACTGCTAGCGATCAGTTCCTATTAACGTTCCAACACATATGCAAGCATTGCGAGCTAGGTTTTTTGACAATTGTAAAACCAAGTTCGTTCCTATTCGAGCCTTAGGTTGACGCGCTTCAAGCACTGTTGGGTTTTAGTTGATAGTTGATTTATTGCAACAAAAAAGATGAAGAATTATGTACCTGAATTGAGGTGATGGTACAACCTGGAGGTGCAAAACAGCAGAGGTTCAAAGTTTTCCGTATTTCCAATTTGTTGTGCTTTCTGCGGTCAAAAAACCTATTGGCTGCATGCCTGCCAACTTGTCTCTGGAGTGACGCGTCCAGACTGCTTTAATTGTCTCCACGAGGTCAGGTGCTGCAGTCACCTGATGAAGTGGGCCGTGGCCAACGCAATTTCACACTTCCAGGTTGTTCAACAGTACACAAAGCAAATCCAAATACCAACAAAATATTATTTAATTAAATTATGATAAATGCAAAACACTTATCCTAATATTTCATAACTATAAATAATAACAATAAACAAAACCCATTCTGGCTCCAACACCCAGCTCCAGCTCCTTAGAAGACAGCAGACCCAGCTCCAGCTCCTGCTCCTGTGAAGACAGCAACTCCAGCTCCTGCGAAGACGGCAACCCCAGCTCTTGCTGTACTCTTCCATAGGTAATGTTCTGTTTGAATTAATGATGTTGGTGTAATGAAATGAATGATGTCAATGAAACAATCTCCTCGATCCAAACCAGTCTGGATTCAAAAGCGGTCACTCCACCGAAACAGCCCTGTTGTCGGTGACCGAGGCCTTAAAAACAGCTAGAGCAGCAGCTCAATCCTCGGCTCTCGTCCTGCTTGACTTATCAGCTGCGTTTGATACAGTCAACCACCGCATCCTTCTGTCCATACTGTGAAGTATGGGCATTTCTGGCAAGGCGCACTCCTGGTTTGAATCGTACCTCACTGGGCGCTCGTTCAACGTGTCATGGCAAGGTCAGCTGTCTGTACCTCACCGCCTCACCACAGGGGTGTCCCAAGGCTTGGTGATGGGACCACTTCTATTTGCCATTTACACCACCTTGTTGGGCCCTCTCATCCGCTCGCATGGTTTTTCCTATCACTGTTATGCCGATGATACTCAACTGTTTCTGTCTTTCCCTCCTGAGGACACCACTGTCTCGGCGCGTATCTCGGACTGTCTTGCTGATATATCCACATGGATGAAAAATCACCACCTTCAGCTGAACCTGGCCAAAACGGAACTGATGGTCTTTCCAACCAAACAGGTCATCCACCACAACATCAATATCAATATTGACTCTTTATTTCTTGTTCCATCCAAAACAGCAAGAAACCTCTGCGTCATTATTGACGACCAACTGACCTTCACGGCCCACATCGCCTCTGTCTCCAGGTCGTGCCGCTTTGTGCTATACAACATCCGCAAAATCAGGCCGTACCTAACCCAGTATGCCACCCAGCTGCTGTTGCAAACCTTGGTGAGTTCCCGCCTTGACTACTGCAACGCCCTCTCTAACGGGGCCTGCCGGCTTGAGTGGTGAAACCGCTACAGATGATCCAGAACGCGGCGGCGCGTCTGGTGTTCAACCAACCGAAGAGGGAACACGTCACCCTGCTACTAATTGAGCTCCCCTGGCTGCCTGTAGCTGCTCACATTAAGTTCAAGTCACTTATGCTTGCCTACAGAGTGATTGCTGGTTCTGCTCCCACCTACCTAAATGCTCTTGTAAGGGCAAATGTTACACCCAGGATGCTGCGCTCGTCCAGTGAGCGTCGTTTGGATTTGCCGTCTGTGCAAGTACGGCAATCCAGACTATTCTCATTTGTAGTTTCCACGTTGGTGGAACGAACTGCCTAGCACTACCAGAGCAGGGGCGTCCCTCTCTGCCTTCAAGAAGCTTTTGAAGACCCAACTCTTCAGAGAGCACCTCCCTTCCTAAACTGGCACTTCGACTAGTGCTTAACTCGCACTTACAAGCGCGTTACATTCCTGCACTTTTCTTTTCTATTTCGTTTTTATCTTATTTCTTATGTAAAGTAGTATTTATTGTTACAGCCAGGGTTCTAATGCTCGTAGCGTGACCGTTCCCTTGTACGTCGCTTTGGACAAAACGCGCCTGCTAAATGACTAAATGTAAATGTTCTGTACTCTTCCGTAGATAATGTTCTGTTGTGTGAATTAATGATGTTCTGTTGTTGTGATGCCGCTCTTCCTAAGCTCTGTTTTATTGTACCAATATTGTTCCGTTGTGGTAAGGTTTTCCATGGTGAATGTGACCCATAACTATTGTTGTTTTCATTATTTTTAGGCCTGACTGAGTTCTTCTTCTTCTTCTTCTTCTTCTTCTCTTCTTCTTCTTCTTCTTCTTCTTCTTCTTCTTCTTATTATTATTATTATTGGTACCATTTTAACTTTTGTATAATGTGTATTTCTTCTGACACATGACATCACCCCTGTGCTTTGGGCCTGTGGTGGTATGGGCCAATTAGGGAGAGTTCAGCTACCTGATAAAAGGGTTAGCTTGGGGTTAGATAATGTTCTGTTGTGTGAATTAATGATGTTCTGTACTCTTGCGTAGATAATGTTCTGTTGTGTGAATTAATGATGTTCTGTACTCTCCCGTAGATAATGTTCTGTTGTGTGAATTAATGATGATCTGTACTCTTCCGTAGATAATGTTCTGTTGTGTGAATTAATGATGTTGGTGTAATGAAATGAATGATGATCTGTACTCTTCTGTAGATAATGTTCTGTTGTGTGAATTAATGATGTTGGTGTAATGAAATGAATGTTCTGTACTCTTCTGTAGATAATGTTCTGTTGTGTGAATTGATTGTGTTCTGTACTCTTCTGTAGATAATGTTCTGTTGTGTGAATTAATGATGTGCTGTACTCTTCCGTAGATAATGTTCTGTTGTGTGAATTAATGATGTTCTGTACTCTTCTGTAGATAATGTTCTGTTGTGTGAATTAATGATGTTGGTGTAATGAAATGAATGATGTTCTGTACTCTTCCGTAGATAATGTTCTGTTGTGTGAATTAATGATGTTCTGTTGTTGTGATGCCGCTCTTCCTAAGCTCTGTTTTATTGTACCAATATTGTTCCGTTGTGTTAAGGTTTTCCATGGTGAATGTAACCATAACTATTGTTTTCATTATTTTTAAGGCCTGACTGAGTTCTTCTTCTTATTATTATTTATTATTGGTACCATTTAAACTTTTGTATAATGTGTATTTCTTCTGACACATGACATCACCCCTGTGCTTTGGGCCAATTAGGGAGAGTTCAGCTACCTGATAAAAGGGTTAGCTTGGGGTTAGATAATGTTCTGTTGTGTGAATTAATGATGTTCTCTACTCTTCCGTAGATAATGTTCTGTTGTGTGAATTAATGATGTTCTGTACTCTTCCGTAGATAATGTTCTGTTGTGTGAATTAATGATGTTGGTGTTATGAAATGAATGATGTTCTGTACTCTTCTGTAGATAATGTTCTGTTGTGTGAATTAATGATGTTCTGTACTCTTCCGTAGATAATGTTCTGTTGTGTGAATTAATGATGTTCTGTACTCTTCCGTAGATAATGTTCTGTTGTGTGAATTAATGATGTTCTGTACTCTTCCGTAGATAATGTTCTGTTGTGTGAATTAATGATGTTGGTGTTATGAAATGAATGATGTTCTGTACTCTTCTGTAGATAATGTTCTGTTGTGTGAATTAATGATGTTCTGTACTCTTCCGTAGATAATGTTCTGTTGTGTGAATTAATGATGTTCTGTACTCTTCCGTAGATAATATTATGTTGTGTGAATTAATGATGTTGGTGTAATGAAATGAATGATGTTCTGTACTCTTCTGTAGACAATGTTCTGTTGTGTGAATTAATGATGTTCTGTACTCTTCCGTAGATAATGTTCTGTTGTGTGAATTAATGATGTTGGTGTAATGAAATCAATGATGTTGTGTGAATTAATGATGTTCTGTACTCTTCCGTAGATAATATTATGTTGTGTGAATTAATGATGTTGCTGTTAGAAATGAATCATCCGTACTCTTCTGTAGATAATGTTCTGTTGTGTGAATTAATGCTGTTGGTGTTATGAAATGAATGATGTTCTGTACTCTTCTGTAGATAATGTTCTGTTGTGTGAATTAATGATGTTCTGTACTCTTCCGTAGATAATGTTCTGTTGTGTGAATTAATGATGTTGGTGTTATGAAATGAATGATGTTCTGTACTCTTCTGTAGATAATGTTCTGTTGTGTGAATTAATGATGTTCTGTACTCTTCCGTAGATAATGTTCTGTTGTGTGAATTAATGATGTTCTGTACTCTTCCGTAGATAATATTATGTTGTGTGAATTAATGATGTTGGTGTAATGAAATGAATGATGTTCTGTACTCTTCTGTAGACAATGTTCTGTTGTGTGAATTAATGATGTTCTGTACTCTTCCGTAGATAATGTTCTGTTGTGTGAATTAATGATGTTGGTGTAATGAAATCAATGATGTTGTGTGAATTAATGATGTTCTGTACTCTTCCGTAGATAATATTATGTTGTGTGAATTAATGATGTTGCTGTTAGAAATGAATCATCCGTACTCTTCTGTAGATAATGTTCTGTTGTGTGAATTAATGCTGTTGGTGTTATGAAATGAATGATGTTCTGTACTCTTCTGTAGATAATGTTCTGTTGTGTGAATTAATGATGTTCTGTACTCTTCCGTAGATAATGTTCTGTTGTGTGAATTAATGATGTTGGTGTAATGAAATCAATGATGTTGTGTGAATTAATGATGTTCTGTACTCTTCCGTAGATAATGTTCTGTTGTGTGAATTAATGATGTTCTGTTGTGATGGCGCTCTTCCTAAGCTCTGTTTTATTGTACCAATATTGTTCCGTTGTGGTAAGGTTTTCCATGGTGAATGTGACCATAACTTGTTTTCATTATTTTGAAGGCCTGACTGAGCTTCTTCTTCTTCTTCTTCCCATTTTTTTTAACTTTTGTATAATGTGTATTTCTTCTGACACATGACATCACCCCTGTGCTTTGGGCCTGTGGTGGTACGGGCCAATTAGGGAGAGTTCAGCTACCTGATAAAAGGGTTAGTTTGGGGTTAGATAATGTTCTGTTGTGTGAATTAATGATGTTCTGTACTCTCCCGTAGATAATGTTCAGTTGTGTGAATTAATGATGTCCTGTACTCTTCTGATAATGTTCTGTTGTGAAAAGAGATGGAAAAGTTTGCTCAATTTTAATTCATAATTTGGCAAGCAGTCAAGGGTCATAGTTACATTTCTAACTGTCATTGAAAGTGGGTGGGAACCTGGAAGAAGATATGTTATGTCATTGTAGGAAAGGGTTTTTTTTTTTTTTTTTTTTTTTTTTTCAAAGATTTGTGTTGGAGCTGTTGATGGAGATACTGCTACAACAGAAGCAGTACCTGACCCAGTGGGAAAAGGCCACAAAGAGAATCGACTCCGGCCCTAATCATGGCTGCACCACAATACATGAAGATACCTGCGCAGACAACCTGGGCTTTTCAGATGGAATCAGCGATACTGGCAGGACGGGGTCACTCAAACTCAGCAGCCAAACGGATCCGTCCTGTCCTTTCATTCACACGGCTGTACAGTGTTGGTTTGCGCACGAGTGTCAGACAGACGGAAGTGCCATTGCGCCACCATCACCATGGTAACTAAGAGAGAAATAAACTCCATCCTGCTCTCTTGCCAGTTAGTGATGGTCGTGCAACAGCGCTTTTGATGATAAATCTGAAGTAGTTGTGTGTTGGTTTTTTAAAGGGGAAAAACTTGTGATTCCTGTCTTGTGTGATACAGTATGATGTCCTTGTGGCCAAGTATTGTAACAGGTTGTGTGTTACTTGACGACCCCTTTCCTAAAATATCTGCACTTACATATTTTTATATTTAGGCAAAAAACTACTAATTTGCTTCTTAATCAAATAGTTAATATATAGATGTGTTATATTTCAGGTGAGAAGACATGGGTTTTTAAAAATGCGTTTTTTAAATATCGCTTCAGAGTAAGCTACAGCCCTGGAGCGCCATCTGGCGGTGCATGTGCGTCACACATTTTATGAACTACGTCGATCAATTCGATACATTTACTGGTACTTCAGTTTGAAGTAGTCATTAGCATGTAAGGCAACAGAAAGTTAAAGTGCCATGGAAGAAAGACCCGCGTATAAAGTTGAAGAAGACTTGAAAAAAATAGGCATAGTTTTGAAAATAAACGTTTCAAAGACTGCAGGGGAGGTAAGTAATGGAACGCGAGTGCCATCTTGCGGTGGATTTGTGCAGAGCTGAAGACGGAGTAGCAGTGTTCTCTTCATTTCGGGCCGAAACGAAGGTAAGGTATGCTAGATCGAAGGAGAATGATGTCCCTAGATATTATATTTACAACGGGGTATTACGAAAATTGAAGATTAAGCGGTGATCGTAGACAGACGAAGTGGCTGAGATGACTTGTAGGCGATTAAACCGGAGAAACTAGATGCAAACTTTAAACGCACTTTTCATTAAAGGGTATGTATACATTCACTAGGCAAAAAGTCTTACACAGGTGAAATACATAGTTGTCTCTACTACACTGACTGGAAAGTCATTTGAAAATATACTTGTTGGTGTGCTCGTATTCTTCCATGTCCGGGTTGTCGACTGGGTGGAGCTGGTCTATGCTATGAACCAATGACTGGACAGGAAAGCACGATATGTGTGTTACCCATAATGCAATGCACCGCTCTTCTAGACCGCATTTTTTACTATTTTAAAAGTATATAAGCATTTTAAAAGTTGTATTCAAACCATACCTAGATTAACGTGTTCATTGGCTTAGTTTACATTTTTTGTTTCACGAATGTGCTGTCTCGAGCGTATTTACGACAGAGAACAATGAGACACCAGAGGTCCTGCGACCACGTCAGAGTAGTCCTATAAATAGACCTCGAACATTGGTATAGTTTGTGCTCGCTTCGGCAGCACATATACTAAAATTGGAACGATACAGAGAAGATTAGCATGGCCCCTGCGCAAGGATGACACGCAAATTCGTGAAGCGTTCCATATTTTGAGTTTTTTTTGCCATTCTTCTCTGTTCTACTTTCTTTTGAAAACCGTTCTTCGAGGTTTTTTGCCATTCTTCTCTGTCCTACTTTCCTTTGAAAACACGTTCTTCGTGGTTGTAGTACGCCGACCAGCCGCCAGAGGACACTTTCGACCATTTGTAGCTGCAATACACCAGCCTGCCGCTTTGACTATGGTTGTCTTTATTAATCGCTGTAGTACAATGACCTGCCGACAGATGGCAATATTGACCGTGGTAATATCACCAGTTTTCTGGTCAGTTGAAAATTTAAATTATTCGTGTTACTACATGAATGCTTTTTCATCAGTTATAATGAAGCCATAATTGTGTAGCAAAAGCATATGTATTGCTGGTGGCTAGACTATGTATCCTACCTATTATTCGATTGTAATAGTATTACAATAGTATTCTATGTGTGCAACAGTAACTGTATGACGTTTGAACATGTGTTTATTGAGTGTTTCTAAACAGGTGAGAGATTACAATTGAATGAAATGAAATGCCCTTGCATATGTGGAAACAGTACACTTTGAGGTACATGTCAAACTCTTATATTTGCACCCCTACACATCAACAGATCTCAAGTTGAAAGGGTCAGCTGCTTCAGGTTCCTCGGGGTGCATATCAGTGACGATCTCTCCTGGTCTGCTCACAGACAAGGTGGTCAAAGCGGCCTGGAAACGGTTCTTCTTTGAGGAGACTGAAGAAGTTTGGCATGGAGTCAGTCATCCTCACAAACTTCTACTGATGCATGATAGAGAGCATTTGACTGGTTGCATCACAGTGAGCTGCAAATATACCATCTAGGGACATCGTTCTCCTCCGATCTAGCACACCTTACCTTCGTTTCGGCCCTAAATACTCCTCCATCTTCAGCTCTGCACAAATCCACCGCCAGATAGCACTCGCATTCCATTACTTACCTCCCTACAATCCTTGAAACGTTTATTTTCAAAACTATGCCTATTTTTTTAAGTCTTCTTCAACTTCATACGCGGGTCTTTCTTCCATGTCACTTTAACTTTCTGTTGCCTTACATGCTAATGACTACTTCAAACTGAAGTACCAGTAAATGTATCGAATTGATCGACGTAGTTCATAAAATGTGTGACGCACATGCACCGCCAGATGGCGCTCCAGGGCTGTAGCTTACTCTGAAGCGATATTTAAAAAACGCATTTTTAAAAACCCATGTCTTCTCACCTGAAATATAACACATCTATATATAACTATTTGATTAAGAAGCAAATTAGTAGTTTTTTGCCTAAATATAAAAATATGTAAGTGCAGATATTTTAGGAAAGGGGTCGTCAAGTAACACACAACCTGTTACAATACTTGGCCACAAGGACATCATACTGTATCACACAAGACAGGAATCACAAGTTTTTCCCCTTTAAAAAACCAACACACAACTACTTCAGATTTATCATCAAAAGCGCTGTTGCACGACCATCACTAACTGGCAAGAGAGCAGGATGGAGTTTATTTCTCTCTTAGTTACCATGGTGATGGTGGCGCAATGGCACTTCCGTCTGTCTGACACTCGTGCGCAAACCAACACTGTACAGCCGTGTGAATGAAAGGACAGGACGGATCCGTTTGGCTGCTGAGTTTGAGTGACCCCGTCCTGCCAGTATCGCTGATTCCATCTGAAAAGCCCAGGTTGTCTGCGCAGGTATCTTCATGTATTGTGGTGCAGCCATGATTAGGGCCGGAGTCGATTCTCTTTGTGGCCTTTTCCCACTGGGTCAGGTACTGCTTCTGTTGTAGCAGTATCTCCATCAACAGCTCCAACACAAATCTTTGAAAAAAAAAAAAAAAAAAAAAACCCTTTCCTACAATGACATATACTTCTTCCAGGTTCCCACCCACTTTCAATGACAGTTAGAAATGTAACTATGACCCTTGACTGCTTGCCAAATTATTGAATTAAAATTGAGCAAACTTTTCCATCTCTTTTCACAACAGAACATTATCAGAAGAGTACAGGACATCATTAATTCACACAACTGAACATTATCTACGGGAGTACAGAACATCATTAATTCACACAACAGAACATTATCTAACCCCAAACTAACCCTTTTATCAGGTAGCTGAACTCTCCCTAATTGGCCCGTACCACCACAGGCCCAAAGCACAGGGGTGATGTCATTGTTCAGAAGAAATACACATTATACAAGTTAAAAAAATGGAAGAAGAAGAAGAAGAAGCTCAGTCAGGCCTTCAAAATAATGAAAACAAGTTATGGTCACATTCACCATGGAAAACCTTACCACAACGGAACAATATTGGTACAATAAAAGAGCTTAGGAAGACGCCATCACAAACAAACATCATTAATTCACACAACAGAACATTATCTACGGAAGAGTACAGAACATCATTAATTCACACAACAGAACATTATCTACAGAAGAGTACAGAACATCATTAATTTCATTACACCAACATCATTAATTCACACAACAGAACATTATCTACAGAAGAGTACGGATCATTAATTTCATTACACCAACATCATTAATTCACACAACATAATATTATCTACGGAAGAGTACAGAACATCATTAATTCACACAACATCATTCATTTCATTACACCAACATCATTAATTCACACAACAGAACATTATCTACGGGAGAGTACAGAACATCATTAATTCACATAACAGAACATTATCTACGCAAGAGTACAGAACATCATTCATTCACACAACAGAACATTATCTAACCCCAAACTAACCCTTTTATCAGGTAGCTGAACTCTCCCTAATTGGCCCAAAGCACAGGGGTGATGTCATGTGTCAGAAGAAATACACATTATACAAAAGTTAAAATGGTACCAATAATAAATAATAATAATAATAATAATATTATTATTATTATTAATAGGAAGAAGAAGAACTCAGTCAGGCCTTAAAAATAATGAAAACAATAGTTATGGGTCACATTCACCATGGAAAACCTTACCACAACGGAACAATATTGGTACAATAAAAGAGCTTGGGAAGAGCGGCATCACAACAGAACATCACTAATTCACACAACAGAACATTATCTACGGGAGAGTACAGAACATCATTAATTCACACAACAGAACATTATCTACGCAAGAGTACAGAACTCATTAATTTACACAACAGAACATTATCTACAGAAGAGTACAGAACATCATTCATTTCACCAACATCATTAATTCACACAACAGAACATTATCTACGCAAGAGTACAGAACATCATTAATTCACACAACAGAACATTATCTACAGAAGAGTACAGAACATCATTCATTCACACAACAGAACATTATCTACGGAAGAGTACAGAACATCATTAATTCACACAACAGAACATTATCTACAGAAGAGTACAGAACATCATTCATTCACACAACAGAACATTATCTACGGAAGAGTACAGAACATCATGAATTCACACAACAGAACATTGTCTACAGAAGAGTACAGAACATCATTAATTCACACAACAGAACATTATCTACAGAAGAGTACAGAACATTTACATTTAGTCATTTAGCAGGCGCTTTTGTCCAAAGCGACGTACAAGGGAACGGTCACGCTACGAGCATTAGAACCCTGGTGTAACAATAAATACTACTTTACATAAGAAATAAGAAAAACGAAATAGAAAAGAAAAGTGCAGGAATGTAACCGCTGTAAGTGCGAGTTAAGCACTAGTCGAAGTGCCAGTTTAGGAAGGGAGGTGCTCTCTGAAGAGTTGGGTCTTCAAAAGCTTCTTGAAGGCAGAGAGGGACGCCCCTGCTCTGGTAGTGCTAGGCAGTTCGTTCCACCAACGTGGAACTACAAATGAGAATAGTCTGGATTGCCGTACTTGCACAGACGGCAGAGCCAAACGACGCTCACTGGACGAGCGCAGCATCCTGGGTGTAACATTTGCCCTTACAAGAGCATTTAGGTAGGTGGGAGCAGAACCAGCAATCACTCTGTAGGCAAGCATAAGTGACTTGAACTTAATGTGAGCAGCTACAGGCAGCCAGTGGAGCTCAATAGTAGCGTAGGAGAGCGGGGTGACGTGTTCCCTCTTCGGTTGGTTGAACACCAGACGCGCCGCCGCGTTCTGGATCATCTGTAGCGGTTTCACCACTCAAGCCGGCAGGCCCGTTAGGAGGGCGTTGCAGTAGTCAAGGCGGGAACTCACCAAGGTTTGCAACAGCAGCTGGGTGGCATACTGGGTTAGGTACGGCCTGATTTTGCGGATGTTGTATAGCACAAAGCGGCACGACCTGGAGACAGAGGCGATGTGGGCCGTGAAGGTCAGTTGGTCGTCAATAATGACGCAGAGGTTTCTTGCTGTTTTGGATGGAACAAGAAATAAAGAGTCAATATTGATATTGATGTTGTGGTGGATGACCTGTTTGGTTGGAAAGACCATCAGTTCCGTTTTGGCCAGGTTCAGCTGAAGGTGGTGATTTTTCATCCATGTGGATATATCAGCGAGACAGTCCGAGATACGCGCCGAGACAGTGGTGTCCTCAGGAGGGAAAGACAGAAACAGTTGAGTATCATCGGCATAACAGTGGTAGGAAAAACCATGCGAGCGGATGATAGGGCCCAACGAGGTGGTGTAAATGGCAAATAGAAGTGGTCCCATCAGGGGCGGTTTTTCCTACAGGCGGTATAGGCGGTCGCCTAGGGCGCCACTCAGAGGGGGGGCGCAAAAAACTGCGCCCAGCAAAAAAAACAAAACAAGAATTGTGGGGGTTTTTTTGCGCCCCCTTCTATATCTCCAACCAATATTTTGACATAAAAAAAAAATCTAACATTAGGGTAAAATGAGCCAAAAATCGAAAACGGAAGGGGTATGTACGTCCTTGTTGTTGTCAGAACATGCAAGCACAGTGAGGCGTTTGGTTAGAGTGTGTGTGTGTTCAAGAAACTTTGAATAATAAAATAATGAAGAGGCAAAAGCCATCCGGGGCGCAATTTAGGAAGAAAAGAAAGGAAGAAGAAGAGAAACGTGCCAAGGAGAAAGGTAAATCCTTAAATCCTGTTCTAGCCTAGAATGAATTCCAGATAAGAAAACGTTCACGAATGCGTGAATTGCCCGCGGCACTTTAGTGGAGTTAAGAAAAGATGTACCTTATCATTGAACGTTTTCCTACTCCCTGTCACATAGTTCTTTAATGATTTTAGAGGCGGGTATATAAAAAATGATGTCCATTTATTCTACATTATACAAAAAAAGACATGATTAAAATAGGGGAGCACATATAAAGCCAATAGCCAGTGCAACAACACTACACATACCTTACTCGTTGCATAGCACACCCATTAAGGGAAGCCAAACACGGCAACTTGTCAATAAGTGAGGAATACTGGTAAAAATCCAAGTGTGTCAACTTTAGCGAATGGTTTGTATGTAATCTTGCTAGTTAGCTAACGCTAGCTAGCCAGTGACTTGTGACGTTCCTTGTTATTGCCATTCAGTCGAAACATCAGTTCAAGTTCAGCTGTACCGCAATTTGCGTCATTTTGCGTCATAAAAATTTGAGTAATCAAATTTGGACGCTTTAGTTTTGGTGGAGCGAGCTAGCCAGTTTAATTAGACATGATTCAACTAATCAAGAGCTATGCATCTTGGATAAAAAAATGTCAGGCTGTCCAAATACACCAAATGCTTAATAACTAACATAATAGCTACATTTAACAAATGATGATAATACATACTTTTGTTATATCATTTTAGATTCACTTTTAGAAGACATTAAGAAAACATTATTTGCAGGTGATTGGGAAGATGACGTGGAGGTGTGTGTGTGTCCATAAACAGTTCAACAGGGGGCGTGGCCGGGGCGTAGTCCAGCACAGGCGTGACATTTTGTCAGTGATTTGTTCTTGAATTAATGTTTGTTCATTGTCGCGATCGTTGTTGTGTTTATGTGAAAGAAATGCAGTCTTACAGGGCAAAATAGCGTTTGAAAGTTGCAATTCCGTTTTCGTGGGGAAAACAAAATATTTTTTTTGTAGTGAAGCTCGCCTAGAGCGCCAAATGTGCTAGGGCCGCCCCTGGGTCCCATCACCAAGCCTTGGGACACCCCTGTGGTGAGGCGGTGAGGTACAGACAGCTGAACTTGCCATGACACGTTGAACGAGCGCCCAGTGAGGTACGATTCAAACCAGGAGTGCGCCTTGCCAGAAATGCCCATACTTCACAGTATGGACAGAAGGATGCGGTGGTTGACTGTATCAAACGCAGCTGATAAGTCAAGCAGGACGAGAGCCGAGGATTGAGCTGCTGCTCTAGCTGTTTTTAAGGCCTCGGTCACCGACAACAGGGCTCTTTTGGTGGAGTGACCGCTTTTGAATCCAGACTGGTTTGGATCGAGGAGATTGTTTCATTGACATCATTCATTTCATTACACCAACATCATTAATTCAAACAGAACATTACCTATGGAAGAGTACAGCAAGAGCTGGGGTTGCCGTCTTCGCAGGAGCTGGAGTTGCTGTCTTCGCAGGAGCTGGAGCTGGGGCGGCCGTCTTCACAGGAGCAGGAGCTGGAGCGGGGGCTGCTGTCTTCTAAGGAGCTGGAGCTGGAGCAGGGGCTGCTGTCTTCGCGGGAGCTGGAGCTGGAGCGGGGGCTGCTGTCTTCGCGGGAGCAGGAGCTGGGTCTGCTGTCTTCACAGGAGCTGGAGCAGGGGCTGCTGTCTTCGCGGGAGCTGGAGCTGGAGCAGGGGCTGCTGTCTTCGCGGGAGCTGGAGCTGGAGCTGGGTCTGCTGTCTTTGCGGGAGCGGGAGCTGAATCTGGGGCGGCCGTCTTCACAGGAGCAGGAGCTGGAGCTGGGTCTGCTGTCTTCACAGGAGCTGGAGCTGGGTCTGCTGTCTTCGCGGGAGCGGGAGCTGGGGCTGCTGTCTTCGCGGGAGCTGAAGATGGAGTGGCCGTCTTCACAGGAGTCGGGGCGGCCGTCTTCGCAGGAGCTGAAGATGAAGTGGCCGTCTTCACAGGAGTCGGGGCGGCCGTCTTTGCAGGAGCTGAAGATGGAGTGGCCGTCTTCGCGGGAGCTGAAGATGGAGTGGCCGTCTTCGCGGGAGCTGGGGTCGTTGTCTTAGTGGAAGGGGGGGCTGTGGTGGCCATCTTCGCAGGAGCTGGAGCTGGGGCGGCCGTCTTCACAGGAGCTGGGGCTGGAGCGGCCGTCATTGCAGGAGCTGGGGCTGGGGCTGGAGCTGGAGCTGCTGTCTTCGCAGGAGCTGGGGCTGGAGCTTGGGCTGGAGCTGGGGCTGGAGCTGGGATGGCCGTCTTCACAGGAGTCGGGGCGGCCGTCTTCGCAGGAGCTGAAGGTGGAGTGGCCGTCTTCGCAGGAGCTGGAGCAGTCGTCTTAGCGGGAGGGGGGGCTGTGGTGGCCATCTTCGCAGGAGCTAGAGCTGGGGTGGCCGTCTTCGCAGGAGTCGGGGCGGCCGTGTTCGCAGGAGCTGAAGATGGAGTGGCCGGTCTTCGCAGGAGCGGAGCCGGGGCGGCCGTCTTCCCAGGCGCGGGAGCTGGGTAGGGAGGGGGAAGCCATGGCGTGGCTCATCTACGAGACCCTGGGAGGTGACACTCGGAGGGACATAATCAACAATGAATAACATGCCTAAACCAACATGCATTATCAACATGCACAAAGGACTTCTACAAGTACAGATATGGCCAACAGTCATTTTACAAGATGCAAAACTCACCGTGCTGGGCAGAATCTCTTACAATAGTGAAAAGGAGGGCGATTACGTGACTGGATCCCCAATTATATCTATGGCGGAAGGTCGTGTAATAGGTGCCAATCGCGACAGGTTGTCCGGTTAGAACAGAGATGTCAAGTCCCGATGACAATGTAAAGAACATTTATTTATTTTACACACACAAGTAATGATTGCCATGGTAGCCGTGATAGAATAGTCTGTGCACATTGAATGCCCCTTGCATAGACAATGTATGGAACCGTGTTATAATGATCCGTGACAGAGAATGAACAGTAACCGTGTACCATGGTTCCTACAGAAATGATATAAATACAAGACGTACAAATGAACAATTTATGGTAGCGGCAACCTCTGAACAAATAGTCTTCATAGAACTGTGTGAATTTTTTTCAATTTGGAGAGTGTAGTGGAAAATTCTAAGAGTTCTCAAGAAACTTCTCAAGGCAAACAGGTATGAATATACTGAACGGTTTAATTCAGAGGAGTTAACTACTGCTGAGCTGGTCCATGGAGCATCTCAAAGACTCTAAGCAAAATGGCAAGAGCGATCAAGTAGATAACCTGAAGATTAAGTCCCCGTGCCCCCTTTTATAGATTTAGCCCCCTTTGTTCTACCCTGTTCTTTGTTCTTCCCTGTTCTTGTTTACTTTATCAGACTTAACTACATCGAGATTGAGAACAATTGGTGCATCTATCTTAACAGCGTGCATATTGCACAGTTTCCTGTGATAACAGGTGTCTCAGTTTTTTCCAGGTAGTGTCTGGAAATTGTCTGTCTTGTGGCATTGCCGAAGCGTCTAGAGGAGTCTGTGACCCCGCCATGACCCCTCAGAGGCACCCATCTGGAGGCTATGTCCTTGGCATGGCCTTTTAGAAGCGCCTATCTGTGGCTTGTGACAGTCAAAACCCTCAGAAGCCCCCAAAAGTGCCTAGGTGTGTCTGCTATGTGGTTTTTCAGAGACGGCATGTTTGCTACGTGATTTATATGAAAAGGTATCTTTGCAACGGGGATTATAAGAAAAGGCATGTTTGCCACGTGATTTATCAGAAAACATATCTCTGCCACGTGATTTATAAGAAAAGGTATCTTTGCAACGGGGTATATAAGAAACAGGGTTCATACCATTTGACTAGGGATGCACCGATACCACTTTTTTACAAACCGATACGAGTACGAGTATTTTTATTTGTGTACTTGCCGATACCGAGTACCGATACCGATACTTCTTAGATTTGGTCTCCATGAAAGTGCAATTAATTGGGAGGCAGATTTTATTTTATCCTCTGCAGATTATGTCAAGCCTATAGTACAAAATTAACAGAAGGCTATCCCAAGCCAAAAATAAACAGAGCTTTCTGGTTTTAACACACAAAAAAGCCTTCAAACAGACAATATCACCACATTAGACAAATGCAAATATAACCAGATGGCATTCAATTTGCTGCATAGTTAACAACACAGTCTGCTTAACAAAAAGTGAACAGAACTATTACTGGATTAGCACAAGAGCACATTTCAGTTAAAAAAGGATCAGAAGAATCTCCTGCTCAAGTACACAAACAATCACTTAACCTCTGTGGCACAGTCTTTCTCTCTACCTCTCTCTCTCTGTGTGCGTGCGCGTTTTTTTCTTTTGCAAGACGTCAGTAAAGATTGGTTACTTCGGTCTTGCGCCACTAGCATCAGTGAACTCTGTGTACTTAGCACTATGGTGTGTCTTCAGATGTTTAATCAAATTGCTTGTGTTAAACAAAGTACTTTCCTTTCCGCCCCTCGACACCGTAGCAGTGCAGATCTTTACACTGTGCCCTTACTCCTGTCGTCGTCATTTATCTTAAAATGAGCCCAAATCGCCTAAATTTAGCGAAACCTGTATACTGAAATACTTTGACACTATGACAAACTTTCCTAACAGTCAAACATCAAGCAAATGCAACACCAAGACGGCAAATAAAGCTACTTACTAGTCTGGCAGAGAGTGGGTAGGACAATAAATCACATTTTGTGTCAGCATAGCCCGGCCAGTTTGATGCAGTGAAATACTGATGAGTGTATCGGTGCTTGGTATCGGCAATTCAAAACGAGTGCGAGTATTTTAACGAAGTATCGGCACCGAAGATGTCCCTAATTTTTGACCAATGGATTTCCATGACTTTAAACCAAATTTCCATGACCAAACATTTTGAAATCTCCGGTGTATACATGAAGAGAGATTAAAATTGTAGTATTTAAACTAACAATGAGAATTCCAAAGCATACAGTATACAAAAATATGCAGTTTAAGCTCTGTGTCATAAACTTAGTGGCATTTGTTAGCATTTGAATATGCTCCCATAGGCCATTGAATGCTGGGCGTGTACAAAAATTCCCAAATTAAAAAAAATTCAGAAAATGTGGCCAGAACACCATCACAATTTTTTTATATGTTGAAGGACAAATATCTAATCTTTCCAAAACAGTTAGTTTCATGTTGGTAGATGCTCTCATTTTTTTGCTATAGCATGCCAAAAATTGCAGGAAAATGGGTTTTCATCCATTTTCAAGCTTTAATATCTTCCAGACCATTCATCGCATAGGGAGAGTTTTTTTTATACAGAGCATACATAGGAAGGGGTCTGTGTATAATATCAAGTCTCTAGCTTTAACATTAAGCTTTCCACAAGATCCTTCCTTCAAAGATGCTGCCACAGAGCGTAGAGTAAAATGTTCGTGCAATTCAAGCACACCGATACTATGATATACCCAAGCCACACCCTTGGAAGTCCATATTCTTCAAGTAATGGTAGCTGATTTTAAGCCTAGAAAGTTTGAAGGAGCTAGCTAAGCTTAATACTTTTCTAGTTATAGCATTTGAAAATGGCTCTTCAGAAAACGCTGCTAAAAAAGCGTCTGAAAATGCACATAACTTAGTTGCTAAAAAATGTTTTGTGTGACAAAACTATTGGGAGTAGAGAGCTAATATTTGGGACTATACCTATTAAGAAGTGTATGAACATCCTTGAATTTTTTCAGC
Organism: Clupea harengus; assembly: GCF_900700415.2. NCBI lineage: Eukaryota > Metazoa > Chordata > Actinopteri > Clupeiformes > Clupeidae > Clupea > Clupea harengus. Next base: position 15,992 of record NW_024879787.1, on the reverse strand, counting down.
CAAATCTGAGATGGTCGAGTGGGGAGATGTTCTTAAATTTGGACGTTTGGCATGGAATGACTCAATTGTGTTGTCATGGCCTCACCTACTGAGAGATTTTTCTATGGTCGAAGAAGTTTTAGGACGTTCTCCTGGAGGACACACATTACAGTTTTTTCCGATCACTTTTAAACTTGTGTCAATACCATGTACACTTTTTCCAAAACACTTCACACAGTGGGCTTAACAGACACACACCTCAGCATATCAGTTAACCTTTGGTGCAAAATGCACTACAACCACCAAAACAGTTCATACTTCACCCAAAAGTGAGTCATGCTGCCGTAACTTTAGCAAATGTTCTCTCTCTCAGAGTACAATGACCTAAAAAACACTAACAACTTGAAGCATTGCCAATTGCATATATAACATGTTGTTGTATCCTCTAGATTGGCATAGATTACTGTAGGTTTGCATTGCAAAAAGGAGAAAAAACACACAAAGGCAAAAATTTCTTTGGACTACAGTAAATATTGTTATATTACAGTGAACAAACATTTCTAAAATGCTGCAATATGTGTCATTACAGTCATATGCTAAAATTGCACGTGTTATATAGGCTTACTACAGGACAACAAAAAGGCATAAATATGCTAAGTATTTACTGTAGTATTTCTAATATTTACATACATCAACACAAGATACAGTCTACCAAAGTACTGTAATACCACTAGAATTCTACTGTAGCCCTAATGCTGATCCATTCTGTCCTCTATATTTGGGGTCAAACTTTTACATGTTTGAACTTCACATTTACGGTAACATTCTCCTTTGCATGGCATCTTGGAAATACGTCAATCCAAGCTAACTATCTGAAGACCGTGTTCATATGTTAGTTTGCTTCTCACAATAGATGTCACTATTGAGTGGGTACATTTACTGTAATTGCATTCTTCAATCACTGTCTTTCACTGATAGCTTATGACTTACATATAGAGCAGTACTGTAATAGTGGAAACAACTCTTCAGGAACAGCTACATCTATGCTTGCCTTCTGTAGAGATAGTAAGAAGTCTGCAAGCCAAAACAACAAAATGATCTAACTAAACTTTCTGCTAAAATAAGAATACTTTGTCTTATTCAAGCATATACCTTAATGTGTCTGTCCAAATACAGCATATTTCCATGTACAGTAATCTAAAATACTGTAAGTTAGGTTTTAAACTGAAAGTTAACTGTTTTGAACAGAGTATCTAAACATCTGCAAAAAATGCTGTAGTTGCACAGCGTTTTGTTGGTAGTGAACCTTGACTGAGATAGGTATCCATGAATTTCGGAAGAAGTGGTCATTGACTGCATTTGTATATAAGCATAGGGGCAAGTATCCACAGTTTGATGGAGTTTTTTTTTGCCTTAGGCGCTCGGGATTTGTTGTAGGCGCTCGGGAAAACGGCGTAGGCGCGCGCCCAAATTTTCTCTATGCAGGAAAAACCCTGTAAGTGGTACAGTGGTTAGTGTTGTTGGCTAACAAGTAGCTGACCTGGGTTCAATTTCCTGGGCAATGAAAAATGATATTGTAAGTCACTTTGGATACATATTTGTTGTAGTTCCCTTTTTGGGTCACTTTGTCTTGTTGATGGCCCATGAATTTCATATGCAGCCGTAATAGTGGGAAAATGTCTTCAGTGACACTTAGATCTATATTTTACACACATGTACATTTTAACACAAATGCTGTACTGCAGTATAGTTGGCAGCAAGGCTGCAAACAAACAAAACAAAGATGGAAACGAAATACATTTATGTCATGCGTCATCTAACGACTTCTGGCGATTTTTGGGAGAGCTAGTTTCCTCACAGAGGAGTTGGCAACACGGACACACACACACACACACACACACACACACACACACACACACACACACACACACATAAGGCTGTATGATGGTAGTGGTAGTCACGATTGTTTTCCTAAACAGAGGTCGGAGACAGTTCTTAGCAAAGTTTAATTTGTAAACTCATGTGATGTTAATTTGTAAACTCATGCATTTGTTTTTTGTGTATTGGGCTATTGTTCAATACATAAATCTAAACATATTTTAGCCTTTATCTGACTGACAGTTGTGTTGATCACTAAAATTGCATTGACTTGGCATGCAGTTTGTTTAACTGAAAGTAGCTACTAATGCATCAAGCTACTTTTGACAGGTTTTTGTAACTTAGCTTGCTACATTGTTATGAGTGGTAGCTTCTGTGTAGTGAAGCTGAATTTATTGTAGAGTAGCTTGTAGCTTAGCTCACTACACATATCAAGTAGCTTGCCCATCACTGCCAGTAGACTATATGAAACAAACTGTGGATACTTGCCCCTATGCTTATATACAAATGCAGTCAATGACCACTTCTTACGAAATTCGTGGATACCTGAGAATTCCTGTATTTTTTGTTATTCTGTAACTGTTTGTTTTTCTATTGTTTTCAAAAAATACAGGAATTCTCTGGTTTTCACAGTAATGTGATGCAGTGTTCTAGAATTCTATTGGGGTATAGAGGGTTAATATAGATGGTTAATGCCGCCTATCCCATGTTTGAAATGTCGAATGTTTTACCACCACACAACCTACATTTTGATCGTCCCGGGTCTTCGTCAGGTCATGTACTTTTCCATTTGTAGCCAAGCATGGTTAAATCTACACTTCCCTGGCATTATCCCGTCCGCTTCCCTGAGTTACTGTTGCTATGGCCACCGAACTATTTCAGTTAGTATGAGAGCGTATCAATCAATCAATCAATCAATGTATTTATTTGATCAAGAGGGCAGTGTACATTCATGAACATTAAAATGTAAATGCACCCAATTATAGCCAAAAGGCTAGTTTCCATTGGCAGTCCCACTGCCAGAGTGAAAAAGGCTATACAACCTAAAAATAAAAAAGGCTAACGTATTATCAAAATAACATTGACAATATATCAAAAATGAAATGAAATTAAATTAAATCCCAATATACAAGCTCCACTTAGTCCTTAACCATGGGTAGAACGGAAAGAACAAACTGGTAAACTAAAATAATTCGACTGCTTACCCACTAATGATCACATTTTTGGTTATAATGGAAATAACCATTTTAAAATTCCATGACTTTTCCAGGTTTTTCATGACCGTACGAATCGAAGAAAATGCATGTCTGCCACGTGATTGCTCGGAAAAGGTATCTTTGCAACAGGGTTTATAAGAAAAGGCATGTCTGCCACGTGATTTCTCGGAAAAGGGCCCTTCTGCCGTATGGCAGCCTTCTTGTTTAACTGCTACCTCTATTTGTTGAGATGTCCATGTTCCAGTACCAGCAATAAACACATTATTTAACAATACAGTCATAACTAGATTAAAAATACGACAAGAGTTCTGGCTGTCTAAGCTTGGGTCTAAAGATAGGGTCCATATCTGATTGATATCTGAGCTCAACAGGCAATCAATTTGCACTCCTCCCTTCCATGCTCCTGAAGCAACACTAGCTAAAATGGTTTATGGCTCAGTCCTGTGCCACCCACTGCTGACATTTCCTTTAGTCATTGCAACACGATTGAGTGTATATAATATTCAAAAATTAAAATATCTATTATGCCATTAACAATCAACAATGTCTCAATGAAATTTAGAGAGACGAGGCCTCCTCCTATAGAAAACACGGGCTACAATAGGGAAAAGGCAGAAAGGGATAGGCACTTACCCCTGAACACCAACTGGGAGGACGTCCTATGTCCCAAGGCCACACATGTCGAGTTCAGTGTCCAGTTTCAAGAACTCCACTCGAGTCAGTTCCATGCACTGAGTCAGCACTGAACTGAAGCATGAAGCTTTCCCCTGGTCACCAGTGCTGCTATCCGGGTGGCGGTGCTCGCTCAACGGCCACTCAGTGGAACCAGAAGCGTGTCCGGAAAACCTGTGGCGCTAACTGAGCAGAAGCTAAACTAACTTGAATATTGACCAACTTGACTACATGACGAAAATGTTACCACTAGGTTAATTAACTGTGGACAAACTGCTGAATGCTATTACTACTGTGCTAGCAGACAGACCGCGAGCTAGCAGTAGGCTAGGTTATTATCCCCGTTGGGAGAGCTAAACTTCAAAGAACGCCACTAATACAAATTGCAAATACCCACGCGCATTCTAAATGTGTGATACTCCAGCGTCTACTTGACGTTACTCACTGAAGGTGGTTTCTCTGTATAGCCCCTTAGTAGGCTACTTCTTCCATGTGCGCAAGTGTTTTTCCCTACTCCTCTTTCATGTGTCGCACCACTTTCTCGTTCTCCTCATGTCTCTCACCCAATAAGCCTGGTTGTTGGCAGGGGCGGTTTGTCATTGTCCAATCAGGCTAGTCATGCTTCAAATGGTTTTGGGCGAAATGAAAATTGCCCCAGACCTCTAGACTCTCATGTTAAATCCATTTGTTTTACAAAACAGGGCTCTCAATGCAATGGCTGTCAAGATGGCTAACGTTTAGTGCAACAACTCGATTCGCTCTAAGAAAGAAACTCCTTTTAGTCGGCGTACTAATGAAGATACATTGAATGAAAGCAAGCTAGATACACAAGCACTTTAATCAAATTTTTCGAATAGAAATCGAACGTTTAAATTTAACCTTGACATAGCTGACTTTGCCAAACACGTATTGCTTTTGCAATGTTAATGAATGAAAAGTCAAGCGTTTACTAATTTACATGAATGACAGCAAGCTAGATACACAAGTACTTTAAATAACATTTTTAACGCGATTTAACCGTGATCGAACGTTTAAATTCAATCTTGACATAGCTGACTTTGCCAAATTACATGAATGACAGCACTCTGGTTATATTCTACACGCATTTCACCGCGATCGAAAGTTTAAATTAAACCTTGCCTAACCAGAGCTTGTTAAATTACATGAAGGCTAGCTAGACAAATACTCTGATATTATTTTGTAATGCAGTTTTACCGCCATCGAAACTATGAATTAAACCCAATTGAAAAAATGTAACCTTGATTTAGCTGACAAAATGTAACCTTAAAACGTTTACACAGTTTGCTAATACAATAAACCTACACAATACATTTAGCATAGATTACACTTTTTTGTTCTCCTAACACAGAATGTGACGAACACATAATTTTAACTTACCTTTTCCGATTTTTTTAGTGTCAAACATGGAGTGACTGATAGCTGTGATTGAGAGCAGGGGGGATAATGGAGGGGGAGGGGAGGGCTCTAGGCAGCCAACAGGCAAAGCAGTCAATGGCAGCAGATATGCAAATGAGATAGAATCCATAGAGACACCTCAGGAATCCATACAGATGGGCTCAAAACAGTACAGAACCATTCCAGAAAGCAATTGGCAGCCGAGAAATTCAAACACTCTTAGATACCTTTCTGGAAACCACATATGCTCACACTAAAGAAGGTGTTGATTTGGCAGTAAATAATATAAATAGCATTTTTGAAAAGACAGCAGAGAAAGCACAACTAAAGAAGAAGAAAAAAATAAATCCTAAATTTAAAAAGGAGGACATTTGGTTCGACCTAGAGTGCCAAAACATGAGAAAAGAATTAAGAAATCTATCTAACCATAAACACAGAGACCCAAACAATATGAACATACGCCTTCTTTACTGTGAAAGGCTCAAAAAATATAAACATACACTCAGATCCAAAAAAGCACAATATACCAAAAAGCACCTACAAGTAATAGAGCAGTCAATTAATTCAAATAACTTCTGGACCAACTGGAACAACCTGAAACAAAAGAGGCCAGAAGAATTGGCTATCCAAAATGGAGAAATATGGACAAACCATTTCCAAACACTATTTCAGAACATAAATTTGACCACAAATTTGGAGCAACACCACATACATCAAAAGCTCACACAATTAGAATATACTATTAAAGACAATCAAAATCCCATAGACCTCTCCATTACTGAAATGGAGCTAAAAAACTAAATAAGAAAGATAAAAGATAAAAAATCACCAGGGTTAGACTGTGTTCTAACTGAGATGCTAAAATGCCTGAGCACAAAATTCCAAACTGGCATCTTAAAACTATTTAACTTAGTTCTGAGTGTAGGTTACTACCCTGACATCTGGAATCAAGGACTCATAACGCCAATTTTCAAATCTGGTGACAAATTCGACCCTAGTAATTACAGAGGAATTTGTGTGAACAGTAACCTGGGGAAGCTATTTTGTAGTATAATAAATTCTAGAGTCCTAAACTTCCTTACGGAGCACAATACCCTGAGCAAATGTCAAATTGGATTCTTACCAAATTACCGCACCTCTGATCATATTTTCACCCTACACACCCTAATTGAGAGACATGTGATTCAAAACAAAACTAAAATATATGCATGCTTTATTGATTTTAAACAAGCATTTGATTCTATTTGGCACACAGGTTTATTTTACAAAGTTTTAGAAAGTGGTGTAGGGGGAAAAACCTATGACCTGATCAAATCTATGTATTCAAGAAGTGAGTGCGCAATAAAGATTGGAAGCAAAAGAACCAAATTCCTCTCCCAGGGGCGTGGGGTGAGACAAGGCTGCTGCTTAATCCCAACCCTATTTAACCTTTATATAAACGAATTGGCAAAAACCATAGAAAAATCAACAGCACCTGGTGTCACCCTACACGACTCGGAGACCAAACTCCTGCTCTATGCCGATGACCTGGTTCTGCTGTCACCCACTGAACAGGGATTACAGCAAAATCTGGATCTGCTAGAGCAGTACTGCCAGACCTGGGCCCTGGCAGTAAACCTAAACAAAACTAAAATAATGATATTCGAAAAAGATCCAGATCTCAGGTACAAAAACACAATTTTACAATAGGGCCACACTCAATTGAACACACAAATAACTACAGATATTTAGGCTTAATAATAAATTCAAATGGAAAGTTGAATCTTGCAGTGAATGATTTGAGAGAAAAAGCACGCAGGGCTTTCTATGCCATAAAACGACAAATCCCTGTAGAAATTCCAATCCGAATCTGGCTCAAACTATTCGAATCAGTAATTGAGCCAATTGCCCTTTATGGCAGTGAGGTGTGGGGTCCACTTACAAATCAGGAATTCAACAAATGGGAAAAACATCCAATTGAGACCTTGCATGCAGAGTTCTGCAAAAGCATTTTAAAAGTCCACAGATGTGCCATACACAATGCATGCAGGGCAGAATTAGGCCAATATCCATTGATTACAAAAATACAGAAAAGGGCAATCAAATTCTGGAAGCACTTAAAAAGCAGTGACCCCCACTCCCATCATTATAAAGCCCTGCAATACCAAGAGTTGAGCAAAGATACATGTCCCCTCACTCAGCTGGTCCTGAGCCTGAGCTCTCCAGATCCCCACACACACACTAACACCCTACTAACACCTCAGGACCAGTACAGAAAGGCACCTGAAATTAGGATAAACCAAATTGGAAAAACAATTAAGCAAAATTACATAAGCCATTGGAAAACACAAACAAAAACACAAAGTAAGATGCAATTATATTTGGCCCTAAACAGAAATTATGATTTAGCACCCTATTTGACCCTGATCACAGACAAAAATCTGAGAACCACGTTGACAAAGTACAGACTCAGTGAACACAGCCTGGCCATAGAGGTGGGTAGGCACAGACAAACCTGGCTGCCCAAGGAAAACAGACTGTGCCCCCATTGCGAACAAGGAACAGTAGAGACAGAGCTGCACTTCCTGACACAGTGCACAAAATACGAGGACATAAGACTAAATTATTTTAAAAAGATTAGTGAGGCCCTCCCTGAGTTCCTGCTTGCGAGCAGTGAGGAGAGGCTTTCATACCTCACCGGAGAAATAGAGGAATGCCTTGTCCTTGCTGCACAATATGTATCTTCCTGCCATAGACGGAGGGAGAGCCCATAAAATAATTAAATTCATGTATGTTCATGTCTGTTGTTGTTGTTGTTGTTAATCCCCTGATAATTATTATGTATTTGTATTATTGTTCCCACTTCTCCCTTTACCCTTCTGATGTACCCTGTGTAAAGATATGTATTGTTTATGTAATCGCTTTTATGTATCAAACCCAAATGCTTTGGCAATACTGTACATCCTTATGGTCATGCCAATAAAGCTTTTGAATTTGAATTTGAATTTGAATTTTGATAGACAAATGCTTTTCGCCTAGAGTAGCGGAAGTAGTAAATGGAACAATTTCAACCTCCTTTGTTTCATTTTGTTTCATTTTGCTACTTCCGGTGCTACATCCGGTGTTTCAATTCTGTAACTCAGTTCCATTCTACATATCTGCTGTGATTGAGAGTGAGAGAAAAGGGAGGGGGTGGCTCTGTGCATGGATGGTGCACGTTCTACTCGGTTTCCAAGCCTGCGCTGATGTGGCGATTTTGAACCTCGAAACCCCAGAAAAATTGTGTTGCTTTTGAGGGAAGACCCAATTGGAAAAGTATGTGAAAAATCAGCTCTGCAGAACGCGTCTATCTATGTTTCCTGAACGTTTGTGGTTAAAACGGAACTCTACACCTGTAGAAAGGACAGATATGAGACCAATAGCGGAATCTCTGTTGTTTCCGGCACACAGGCACATGGCTACTTTAAAATTCAAAACAAAGGCAGGCACCCGGCTAGACAAACACGCTGTGAATCGGGAAAGAAAGAACAAGGAAGTCATACTTTTTGGGAACCCAACAACCTTTTATTATTTAAAACACACAAATGAACTAAAACGAATGTAATAAATAAATGAAAATTAAAAAAAAACGTGTCTTCCTATTTCTTCCTTCTTTCAGCCAGCCACAGCTCCACAGTTATGCCACCAAACTGGCTGTGGCCATAGTCCTTCTGCTGTTGCTGGCCACACAGCTGGCAGATACGGGGCTTGTTGGGCTTCCTCTCCTTCTCCCCCCCCCCCCCCCATCTCCTTTATTCTCTCCACCTTGAGCCGGTTCCAGGCCGTGGTTCGGGGAACCTTTGGCGGCGGCGGAACCTCTGGTCCTTGCCGGTCCAGCAGCCACTGCTGAACCGTCCGCCCTCCAGGGCCTTCTTCCAGGGGGCAGAAGAATTGCCCCCTGAAAGAAGCGTGTCCACCCTGGAGGGTTCGGGCTCCGCCGCAGATGAAGCAGGCTCCCCCAGGCCTGTTCTGGCTGCCCCCTTCAGCCTGCTCAAGATGGAGGGCCTCCCTGTCCCTCTCCTCTGCCTTCCGCCGCCGGTAGAGGGTCACCCTGCTCGGCAGACTGGCGGACGAGCAGGAGGCGATGGAGGCAAGGGTGATGAGGAGGGAAGCTCCTGCTGCCCCTGCTGCTCCTGCTGCTTCCGCTCATGCTGCTCCTGCTGCTCCTGCTGCTCATGCTGCTCCTGCTGCTCCTGCTGCTCCCGCTCATGCTGCTCCTGCTGCTCCTGCTCCTGCTGCTCATGCTGCTCCTGCTCCCGCTGCTCCTGCTGCTTCCACTCATGCTGCTCCTGCTGCTCCCGCTCCTGCTGCTCCTGCAGCCACTGCTCAGCCGTACGCCCTCCAGGGCCGTCTTCAAGGGTGCAGAAAAACTGGCCCTTGAAGAGTGCATGGCGGCCCTGGAGGGTTCCGGCCTCACCACAGATGTAGCAGGTGGTGGGGGTGCTGCTCTCGTCCTGGGAGCCTACATACTCAAATACAGAAATGTTTTAGTCTTCTAGACATAAAGACCAATCTAGTACAGTCTGCACATATTGCATTTGTTACTTACATACATTCTGCTAGAGGCTCACTTGGTTCAGCAGCTTCCATTCTTGGACCTCTCTTTTTACCTTTTTTTAACTTTAAGATTAATGAGAGAAAAACAAGTCAATTTGTTTAAAAAAAAAAAAAAGTATTTATTAAAAGATATTTACATATATATATACACAGACACACCCCCACACACACACACATTATAACTATTTACACTAACTATTTACAAAACTAAGGGGGAGGAGGGGGGGTTGAGCCGTCCGCGGGCAGGCGGAGTTGGAGTGGCCGGTCTGGTTGCTCGGGCCGCTGCAGCAGAGTCCGCAGGGCAGACAGGGGCTCTGCTGGTGGGCCCCGGTATCGCCATGGTGATGGTGTCCCTCATCATCGCCTTCGATCTTTGATCGTGCCTGATAAAAAAATGCACATTAGATATCGTGACAACACACATATCCTGCCACTATATGAAACAGACGTGAGAAACAGGATCAGGTCTTACCATTGCATAAGGGTCCGCTGATTTATTTCAAAAAGCTGGATGTGGGTGCTCGCCATGAGGACAGGGCTGTTCAGGACATTGTCCCTGATGAGCTTGTAGTCCTGCATGACGGCACCCCAGCGATTGACGCGGACCCCGGCGATCGTAGTCCCCTCGTGGTGCTTGCGGCACAGCTCCAGCAGGATGGCCTCAACAAGCCTGCTGGCCTTGGGAGACTGTGCCGCTCCCGCCCCATGGCCCAGGACGGCACTGTACACAGAGAGAGAGAGAGAGAGAGAGAGAGAGAGAGAGACACACACACGTTAGGGCGGGTCGGGTGACAGAGCGAGAACCCAAAAACAACATGGAAATGTCATGCTTACCGCTTCACACTGTCCACTCCTGGTATGTGAGGGTGCCGGTGGCTCGTCTTGAAGCGGCCTTGGACGAGCCGGTCCTGGTGGCGGGGGGGGAAGGTCACCGCTGCCTTGTCCCGGTCCGACAGTTTCTGCCAGAGAGCTATGATGTCTCTGGCCTGCCGGTGGGGTACGAAGGCGCGGTCACGCAGGTCCACGAGGGGCGTGGGCCAGGGGCACGACGAGCTGGTAACCGCCGTGACCGTCTGGCCCGACTACGTCCTGCAAGAAGCCACACCACACGATGACCCTAACAGGGGAAATGAAAACGGGCATTCCTCTACTCACGTCATCCTCCTCCTCATCAGGCGGTGTGTGTTTGGGTCCCGACTGGGACGTAGAGGCCTCTGCGACGGCGGCGGTGGCGGGCGCACCGCGGGGCTCTGGTGGTCGGAGGAGGAGAGCGTGGTGGTGTGAGAGGAGACGAATCTCCTCTGGCTCCTCCTCCTCCTCCTTAAAGCCCTCGTCGCCGTCGTCCCAGTCCTCCTCGGCCTCTGCAGTCCCATCCGGAGTGTCGGGATCCCAACCCAGATCCTGCTGCAGCACAGCGCCCGTCTGGGAGTACAGGTACTCTACCCCGATGAGCTCCCCTGCACAACACACACGCACAGAGATGTTACAGCTGATTGACATGACAAGACTGCACAAGGCGGCAGCAAAGTCATGTTGCTGAGCTCAGACAACTTACCCGTGTACTCCGTGGGCTTGGTGTAATCTTCAACCAGCGTGCGCCCCAGGAACTCCTGGGTCAGCTGGTTGAAGCTGTGCTGCAGCTGGGCACTGAAGCAACGCTGCGCTGCGGCGCTGTCGCACCCGGCACCCGAAGCTTGCGGAGCACGGAAAGGTACTCGATCGACCGCGCCATCCACTCCCTGGTGTGCTGCTCCACCAGGAAGGAACGAAGGCGAGACGCACTGTTGCCCAAAGTGCGCTCCTTCATCATCCCAATCACCACCCTGTCGCAGGACAACCTGGGTAGAGAGGAGGAATCAGCGGTTACAAGAGAGAAAACATAATTTGCTGCATTGCTGTTTCAAAACATCTCAAAATATCTTACTTGTACGTGAGAACAGCTGGAAACTGCTCACGGTGCGCTATGTCCAGCTGATCTAAGATGCCCTGCGACCAGCTCACCACCTTCTTGTGACAGGAACTGCACTCCATGTACTCCGTGGCCATGAAGTACCAGCCGTTCCTGTCACAGACCCTCCGGACGGTCTTGTACCATCCAGCGCCCGCCAGCTTGCCCTCACAGGCAGGGCAGCGGAAGTGGTATGCCCACGTCCTGTAGGGCAACACAAGAAGAAGGGGCGCTGGAGGAAGGGGTGAGCTGTGGCGGGTGGCTCGGTGTAGAGGGGCCGGGCTCCTGGCGGGTACCACCACATGCGGGTGTCGTTGAGGACAGCCGGCCCGCTGGCCATCCTCTTGAACAGAGCCCGGCCCACCCACTCCTGCTGCTCCAGAGGCAGCGTCCGTCTCCAGCCCTGAGGCAGCAGCTGAAACACACAGCAATACCAGTCTGTTAGTGTAATGGCCTAAATGTAAAAGACACACACACACGCATAAACATACTGTATGGTACAAACACCGTTCATCACTGAGCATACCTGTGCGCCGGAGGCGGACTGCTCTGCTACTGGCCGAGCCGGATCCGTGGCCGTGGCAGGAGGTGGACGTTCCGGTGTCTGCTGGGGGAAGGAGAGAGAGAGGGGGGGGGAGCGCAGCTGGTGGGGTGTCCCTGACGACTACAAAGGATGGATATCACACTTACCCATTAATCAGGTGACATATTTGATCAACATTCATTCATCCATCCATGTAATACTTGCCTATAACATGTGAAAGTTTTACTGTTACCTAGTCATTACATATTGTATAGTTTGGTTTTCATAATAACGTGCACTCACGAGGAGAGTCGACCTCAATTGCAGCGGCAAGCAGGTCAGCATCAGACGGCTCATCAGGGTCCAAAGATGCAGATCCTGCTCGCACACAGAACATGCATGCATACACACATACATACATACATACATATGTATTTTCACAAGTACATAAACATTGCAGACAGCTGTGCATGGATATAGCACTTACCTGGACGTGGGAGACGATGTGCTGGCTCGGCGAGAGTGTTCTTCTCTGCATCCCGAGCCAGCACATAGTTCTGCAAGATCTGCATCCTGGTCCCCGCACTCGCCGTCTGCTGCATGATCCACTGCAAGTAGCTATAGAGATAAGACAGCATGAAAAAAATCACATCAATCAGATCACATTACAGTGCCTGACACACACACACACACACACACACACACACACGGCAAGACGTACGTTCGACTCTCTGCCTCCTTCGCCTCGTACAGGGACTCGAAGGACACTTGGGAATGTGTCCCAAACCCCACCAGCATGCCGTCCAGGCCCCCCCCAGGCTTGGAGCCCTCAGCCATCCTACGCCTGGCGATGGCTGCCACCATCGCTGGGAACAGCCTGGCGTAGGAGGTGAGGGCATCTTTATGAACCATGAGGGGCGTCTGGGAGGGGTCGCTCTCCCGCTCTCTCTCGTGGGATGCGATCACCGCAACCGCGTTTCCCACGTCGTTCCCCAACAGCCATCTCAACGTCTGACCCCGGTACTGGCCGAGTTGCAGCTCGCTCTCGGCCAGTACCTCCCCTCTCGCTCAGGCGAGCCCTCGCCTCCTCGCACACCCTGGCAGGCAACTTCACCTTCGCTGCAGACGATGGCCCCGGCTTTTGGTACTTCAGGGCCACCGCCCGCGCCTCAGCTGAAGGCTGCAGGGTGAGCTCAGAGGACGAGGGCTGGGTCCTTAAGACTAGTGTATACATTTCTGGAGAAAAAAAGTATAGAATATAAATACAATACAGAATGTATTTAAAAATGAGTGAGAATGATTGAACTCATGAACTTATACTTAACACTGGTAATACACTGGTAATACACTGCTAATACACATTAACTGTATTAACTAATACTAACATTAACTAAAACACATTCCCCGTAGAGTTGTGATAGCCATGCAAATTCAACGATTTAACTACGAACGAAAGTTTAAATAAACTTGACTTAGCTGAGTTCGCCAATTACATTAATGATAGGAGGCTAGCTAGTTAGGTAATCATATTCTGAATGCATTTCACCGCGCTAGTAAGTTTAAATGAAATTAAATTTAAACCTTGCCTTACCTGAGCTTATGAACCTTACATGAATGACAGCATGCAACCTACACAAAATACTATGATCGTATGTTTTAACGCATCTTAACGCAGCCTTTGAAACCTAACTTACTAAATTAAACCTGAGTTTGCTAATACATTTACACAGTTTGCTAATACAATACACGTACATAATACATTCTGTTAGTGTATTGTATCGTTTCCCTTCATACATAGCACAGAATTTAACGAACAAACGATTTCAATATATCATTTACGATTAATAGCTCTAATCCAACGTGTCTAAGAAATTCGCTAACGGTTCAGTTTGTTTATACATTTACATTTTGCTGATACAATACACTTACAGAATATATTTAGCAAAGATGAAACTTTATTTTCCCCTTCATAATACAGAATTTAACGAACAAACTATTTCGATGTACCTTTCCCGATTAATTACCTTTAATCCAACCTGTCTATGAAATTCTCTCGTCAAACCCTTGAGTTTGCTCATACATTTACACAGTTCGCTAATACAATACCCTTACACAATACATTTGGCATAGATTAAACTTTTTCGTTCAGAATTTAACGAACAAACTATTTATTTACCTTATTTTACCTGCTGTAGTCCGCTGTAGTCTACCTTCTAGCTCAGTGGAAAAGTTTAAGTGCAGACTTCAGCCGGGGGAAAAAGGTGGGGGCTGCTCTAGCCAATCACAGCAGAGATGAATGTTCTGCTGGACAGGAAGTTCACAGATGAGACAGATGAGACGTGAAACAGGAAGGTGGATGGATGGTGCACGTTCTACTCGGTTTCCAAGCCTGCGCTGATGTGGCGATTTTGAACCTCGAAACCCCAGACAAATTGTGTTGCTTTTGAGGGGAGACCCAATTGGAAAAGTATGTGAAAAATCAGCTCTGCAGAACGCGTCTATCTATGTTTCCTGAACGTTTGTGGTTAAAACGGAACTCTACACCTGTAGAAAGGACAAATGTGAGACCAGTAGCGGAATCTCTGTTGTTTCCGGCACACAGGCACATGGCTACTTTAAAATTCAAAACAAAGGCAGGCACCCGGCTAGACAAACACGCTGTGAATCGGTAAAGAAAGAACAAGGAAGTCATACTTTTTGGGAAAAACCAACAACATTTTAATAATTAAAACACACCCAATTAACCAAAACGAATGTAATAAAATAAATGAAAATAAAAAAATAAAAGTATACATCAAAAAAACATGTTTATGTCCTCCTCTTTTCAGCCAGCCACAGCTCCACAGTTATGCCACTGTGAAGAGCACAAAAGTGCTCTCTACCAAACTGGCTGTGGCCATAGTCCTTTTGCTGTGGCTGGCCACACAGCTGGCAGACACAGGGCTTCAATCAGTGTTAACGAATTTCTTAGACACAGCGCATCTGACTTTTTGATCGGAAAAGGTAGGTTGAAATGATTTCAAAGTCAAAGTCAAAGTAGCTTAATTGTCAATTACTTTGCATGTTAAGACATACAAAGGAATCGAAAAAACGTTTCCCACTCTCCCACGGTGAAACATATAAAGTGCACACGCACAACAACAGATAGGACAAGACATGTCCTACATATAGATATAGTTATAAACATACAGATACATGTACAGCAGCATAAGTTTACTTTAAAGTGAGGTTATGGTAGTGCAAAAAAAGACATCCTGTGAGATGTATTTGTTACAGTGGCAGTGCAAGTATAACAGTAAGTGGTTATGGTAAACATAAGTGATAAGTGCAAGAGACAGTTTTGTTGCAGAGTCCTGAGTGATTTTTTTAGGGGGGGGGGGGATTTCAGCCTCCTGTCAGACTGACGGATATGGCTGAGGGGAGTGAGGGGAGAGAATTTAGCTTCCTGACAGCTTGGTGTATGAAGCTATTTCTGAGTCTGGTGGTGCGGCAACGGAGGCTCCTATACCTTCTTCCAGAGGGTAGGAGGCTGAACAGACTGTGTGCGGGGTGGCTGGTGTCACTCGCAATCGAGGTAGCTTTCCGGGTGAGGCGGGTGGTGTATATGTCTTGCAGGGAAGGGAGTGGGAGTGGGGCACCAATGATCTTACCAGCTGTGTTCACTATGCATTGCAGTGCTTTCCTGCTGTGTTCAGTACAGCTACTGCCCCACACAGTGATGCAGCTGGACAGGATGCTTTCAATGGTGCCCCGGTAGAATGCGTTCAGGATGGGTATGGGAGCT